>NC_046665.1:60476764-60478241 GCF_010883055.1 Belonocnema kinseyi
AGACCTTTTGATAGAACCGATCATTGTCAGTAACGCGAATTTGTCGGTACATTTGTTGAATGTCCGCTGTAATTACAACAGGATGAGAACGAAACCGAGTGATGATTGAAAATAAATCATCTTGTTTCGTCGGACCGATCATGAACGTGTCATTAAGCGACACCCCGGTCGATGTCTTCGCGAAACCGTCAAAAACGACTCGCGTTTTTGTCGTCAGGCTATCTTCCTTAATTACCGCGTGATGAGGAAGATAATACCCGGGCCTAGAAGTCTCTTGGTTGCTGAGAAGCGACATATGTCCTTCACCCAAATAGCCTTCAACACAATCGATGTATTGAGTTTGGAGATCAGAATTCTTTGTGAATTTCCGTTCAAGCGTATAAAAGCGCTGGAACGCGGTGTTCCGTGAATCTCCCAGCGAATGTAAATTATCATTAAACGGTAATTTTACTTCATATTGCCCGGAACCTAATCGCTTTGTCGACTGTAAAAAATGAGATTCAGCTGCCTGTTCTTCGTCTGACCGCAGTTTTGTGGAACTTTCTTCCCTTAACTCCCATAAACTGGGCAAGTCGTGAAATTTGATAAGATTGCATGCCACTTTATTTTTTGCTTGAGCCTGCTGTTTTGGAAATTGAGGACTATTGTACCGACCCGAAAAAATCTATCCAAACACAGTTTCCTGTAATACTGCGGTTTGATTGGGTACCCTGCTTTTCCCATGAGAAGCAAATCAAAGAAATATTCAGCCCCTATTAAGATGTCTACAATGGAAGATTTATGGAACTCGGGATCGGCTAAAAAGATCTCGTTTGGAACTTTGACTGAGTGTCGATTGATAGGCATGACAGGCATTGCATCGGAAATTTCCTTGAAAATTAAGATATCTAAATTCAATTCAAAGTCTGTGTCATATCGCGATTTAACCTTTGCGGATGTGGAATATTTTATTTGGGACTGCAAATTCTGAGCTCCGTATAACTGAATCTCAATTGTCCTTTTGTGCAACCCTAGCGAACTTGCTAACTTCTCAGTGATCGAACAGCACTGAGAACACGAATCTAAAAATGCGCGACAAGGGCGATAGTTGCCCTGGCTATCTAAAATGTCGATGATAGCGGTACCGAGAACGACTTGCGTTGGAGCTTGACTTTCATAACTAATTAAAGCAGTTGTGATCTTAGTATGAGGAGCCTCTCCGTCGACTGGCTTCTCTTGAGAAAAATGCAATAATGTATTGTGCCTTCTTTGACATTTACGACATGAGCCGTGTCGACACTGCACGGTTTTGTGATTCCCTAGCAAACAATTGTGGCACAGCGGTGAGAATTTTCTGTCTTGGAATCGACTGCAGTGGCCATGCATGATTGAGAAGATCGCGAATGAAAACGCGAGTGTGAGTTGCCTTTCGAAGGCTGAATTTTACTCGAATTTGACGAATGAATTTTACTAAATGATTGCGTATTTTCAATTAGCG
>NC_046665.1:60478341-60490983 GCF_010883055.1 Belonocnema kinseyi
TCGAAACTCTTTGACCCTCTAGGGTTGCTAGGCCCCGTCATTGTTGTAGGCAAAATTATAATTCAACAGCTGTGGAAACATCAGTTAGGATGGGACGATCAAATTTCACCTTAGGTTCATGAAATGTGGTTAGAGTATAAGAAGCAATTGCCTTTACTTAATACTGTGAGATACCAACGATGTATAGTTCTCAATTCTTCGATTGACAGCCAATTGCATGGTTTTTGCGACGCGAGCGAGAAGGCGTACGGTGCTTGTTTGTATCTTCGTTCGACAGATAATCGCGGAAATTACCATTGTGAGCTCATATGCTCTAAATCACGCGTCGCTCCGCTCAAAACAATGACCTTGTCAAAACTCGAGTTATGCGCCGCCGCACTACTCGTTCAGTTATTTAATTCCACGATTCGCTCTCTTCAGATAGACTTTTCGAAGAAGGTTTTTTGGTCAGATTCGACGATCGCGTTAAATTGGATAAATTCTCCACCTCACACACTATTAACTTTCATAGCTAATCGAGTTTCCGAAATTCAAGCAACGACTAAGCCTACAGACTGGCGACACGTTCCCACTCTCGATAATCCCGCGGATTGTATATCGCGCGGTCAAGGTCCTCACGATTTTTTAACTAACACTCTTTGGACACACGGTCCGCAGTGGTTGAGTTGTCACGAAAACAATTGGCCTCAATTTGATTTCAAGCTTTCAGAGGTCCCAGAAAAACGTTCACCAAAAACCGTGGTATCGTTTAAGATTACTCAAGCAGGTATTAATATTATCATAAAATACAGCAACTTTAAAAAACTACAACATGTCATCGCGTATTGCGTGAGATTTATCAGAAATGTAAAGATTAGAGTCAAGACTTCTAGACAAATGGGTCCACTTGTACCAAACGAGCTCAATTCAGCATCACGTATAATATTAAAATGGACACAATATGAGGTTTCTTCTTCAGAAATCCGGGCTTTATCTAAAGGTAAACAAGTGGATCAGAAAAGCAGTCTCTTCCGGTTGAATCCATTTTTAGACGATGGTTTAATTAGGGTCGGCGAAAGATTAGATCGGGCCCCGATCCCTGAGTCCCAAAAACATCCGATCATTCTCCCTAAAAATCATCACGTCACGAAATTAATCATCCGGGATGAACATCTTAAAAAATTACATGCTGGAATGAATGCAACATTGTACGGAGTTCGAGAGACGTATTGGCCTATTGATGGACGAAATGCGACTCGACTCATTATTCGAGAATGCGTCACGTGTTTCCGAGCGAAGCCACGTGAAGTAAACTATTTAATGGAAAATTTACCGAAAACTCGACTTTCATTAACACAACCTATTTTTGATGTGGGCGTTGACTTTTGTGGTCCATTTTACACAAAGGAGCATCGTCATCGCAATAGGACAAAAATAAAAACGTACGTATCGGTGTTCGTTTGCTTTGCTACAAAAGATGTTCATTTGGAATTAGCAAGTGACCTAACGACAGACGCGTTCCTCGCCTGCTTAAAACGCTTCTTTGCACGTCGCGGAATTGCACAATCTATGAATTCAGACAATGCTAAGAACTTTGTTGGAGCGAACAATGATTTAAAGAAAGTGTCGAAGCAGTTAACTGAAATGATTGAAAGTAATAAAGATCAGGAATTTTTATCAAGTAAGGAAATTAATTGGCGTTTCATACCGCCTAGAGCACCTCACTTTGGAGGTCTTTGGGAGGCTGGGGTAAAATCCTTCAAGTATCATTTTGTTCGAATAGCTGGAAACACATTGCTCACGTATGAACAACTGCATACATATGTCATTGAGATTGAGGCAATCCTCAATTCGCGTCCTCTCACCCCATTGTCTTCCGATCCTAACGATATCCTCCCACTCACTCCAGCTCATTTCTTGATTGGGAGTTCTTTGACTGCTTTACCGCAAGAAGATTTACGTCTTGTTCCAGAATACCGCCTAAACTGTCGGGACTTGGTTCAACAAAAGAGACAGCATTTCTGGAACCGATGGCAAAAGGAATATTTAAATGAGATGATCGCACGCAGCAAGTGGCAATCGACGACTCACCAAGACAACATCGCTATCGGGACTCTTGTGGTTGTCAAGGAAGACAATCTCCCCCCTTTGAAGAGGAGTCTCGCACGCATCATCGAGATTCACCCTGGACAAGATGGAATCGTCCGAGAAGTAACTTTTAAGGGTAAATCTGGTATCGCTAGAAGTGCGTTGAAAACATTGTATCCATTACCCATCGACTAAATGTATACATTCTACGGTTATACATTCTAACTATAATTTTAATTCACGACTTTTTATTATTTTATTTCGAACGTCAATCGCTCAAAAGAAGCCGGCATGTTACGTCGTAACAATATTTATTCTGTATATTCATTTTAATTTTATTTATAATTTTTTGGTCAATTTTCTTTTCTTCGACAAATTCTCTCTGTCTCGGAAACACTTAAAGGTATTTTGATCCCACTAAGCAGTGTGAGCACAGCTGTTAAGAGGATGCCTCGGGAAATTTGTACTTTCTACTTTTAAGAATTAGGATTTATTTAGGGATTGATGTTATCTCAAATACTTTGAGTTTCGAATTTTCTTCGCTTTGAAAATTTTAGATTTATAGATTTACGAGTTAGCCTATTCCTTTTATGCCAAGCACGTTCAATCCAGCGCTTAAAGAAACGGTCGGCCTCAGTACAGCTGAAGGTCCTAGATTAGGCCCTTAATTGTTATCACCCTTTTGACCTTGCAGTCCCGTCTGTTCCATCCGTCGGTCCTTTCTCGCAATTTCCCACGCCATCCCTTCCTGCCAAATTTTAGAGAAGAAACTGTTATCTCCACCCTCTCAATTTCCACCAATGATGCTAAACTTCAGTCCCACCTATTTTCCAAATTTCCCCACTTTCCTTCGTCTCCAGGACTCTCTTCTCGGGTCAGCGATTTCACTTCTTCTTGTACATCCTTCGTTTCAAGAGCTTTTCTGAATTTTAAAACACGCAGTATTAATTTTCTAAAGTAGATTTCCTCCATTTTCTTATTGCCCAATGTATTATTCATGTTTTCTAATTAACAGATTGTAAATGTATTCAAAACCTTTTAATTATCTATTTCACACAAAAGAAACAAACACTTAAACGGTTTCGTCAAAGATTGCCAGAAATCTGTGTATTTAAATCTTCCGCCTAAGTAAAACTATTTAAAAAAGATTTATATTGGCTAAAATTTGGATTATCAACCGACAAAAATTGAGTATCAAACACTATCTAAAGACGAACTAAGGTATCCAAAAAGAATTTTTCGCAACCGTCTCTCGTCCCGCGCTCTGAGAAACTGTGTGAGCCAGCAGTTCTAGGAATTACTAAACCACAAGTACCTAAACCGAGAGTCGGATGTATTTTAAAAATTTTAATGGAGCTAATTGGAGATCTACACCAGATTTCAAGAGTGGTTAACCCCTGTCCCTTGCATTATTAATATGAAAGTAATACTATAAAAAATTATTTTACGAATGGGTCACAAGATTTTTTTTGGTTTCGCTCGTATTCTGCGGGAACAAATCAATCATTATTATTATAGCATTTTGTCAAATCTCTTTCGAGTTAAGCGTAATATATTTGATTCTAAACTCTTTATATAACCGGAGATCAAGGAATTCATATGATAAGTTCAATCTGTCTATTAATCACGCTAGGCGAAGAGCTTCACAAAGTCATCACTGATCATACGTTCGTTGTAGGAGGCTATCATTCCACTGATACTCTTCGTCACAAATTTCTATAAACGACTTTTCTACCCAAAAAAGTAGCACTTTGCTTTTTAACCCTGCTAAATTTTAATAATAATTATATTTAGTCCGAAAGTTACACAGTCGAAAATGGTTGCAATTCTGCAACACTTCTACAAGACTCCTACCCTACAAGCGTACGGTAAAATTGCAAACATGGTATTGTAATGACGAAATTGCAATACATGTATTATAAGGCTTGTAAATCGTGAAGTGACGATTAAGCATTCCAAAACATGTATTAGAGCATTTGTAAGACGAAAATTGTGCACAAGTAAATCACGGAATTAAAGGAATTCACGGAATTCACTCTATTAGTGGAATTAACAAGATTCAAGGAATTCGCGGATTCATGACATTCACAGAATTCAACGGATTTATGGAAATGAAGGAATTCACGAAATCTATGGAATTCAATAAACTCACAAAGTTGATTGAATTCACGGAATTTATTGAATTCAACGACTTCATGGAATTGATTAAAATCACAGAATTCGCGGAATTTTCGGATTTAAAGGAATTTGCGAAACAAATGGCGTTCATAAAATTCACGGAAATAATTTAATTCAAGGAATTATAGGAATTACATGAATTTACGGAATTCATGAAATTCATGGAATTAATTAAATTAACTGAATTCATAGAATTCATGAAATTCATAGAATTCATGAAATTCATGTAATTTAGGGAATTTACATAATATGCTTAACTTATGGAACTCGTGAAATTCATGGAATTCAATCTATTCTCGGAATTCATAGAATTCACGAAATATGAATGGCGCGAATTCCATGTATTGCTTGGATTTCGTGAATTCCATGCATTTCTTAAATTCTGCGAAATCCATGAATTTTGTCATTTCCGTTCATTCCGCGTATTCCGTAAATTCCTTCAACTTCATGAATTCCGTGAATTTGTTGAATTCTATAAATTCCGTGAATTTCATCCAATTCGTGATTTTTTTGAATTCCGTGAATTCGTCGAATTCCATCAATTCCGTAAATTCAATCAATTTCGTGATTTTATTGAATTTCATTAACTTATTCAATTCTGTGGATTGCTTAAATTACGTGAATTCCATGCATTTCTTGAATTCCGTAAAATCCGTGAATTCTGTGACTTACATGCTACACCATTAGGCCATTTCCCTTTCGGGGTAAGCATGACTCACTCGATAGGGAAAAGGAGTAGTGTAATTCCGCGTCTTCCATGAATATCATCATTCCCATTAATTTCGTGAATTCTATAAATTCCGTGAAGTCCATGAATTCGGTGCATTTCCGGAATTTCATGAATTCCTAGAGTTACGTAAAATCTTTAGATTCCGTCTATTCTTTGAATTCCGTGATTTTCTTTAATGCCGTTAATTCCTTGATTTTCATGAATTCTTTTAATTCCGTGAATTCCTTAATTCATAAATTCCTCGCATTCCCTGAATCGATATACCTTGCATACCGTGAATTCCGTGAATTTCGTGAATTGCATGAAATCCGTAAATTCCGGCCGTTATATGAATTCCGTAAATTCTGTGAATTCCACAAATTCCTTAAATTCCGTGAATTCCTTTAATTCCATAAAATTTTCACCAGGAACAAGTGTTTTGAGAAATGATTAAAAATTTTTTTAAATTTATTATACAGGAGTGTGACTGATTACGGGAGTTGTATTATCAAATTCCAATCCATATGAGGTACCATACCAATGCCAGCATTTGACAACTATAACATTATGTATTGTAACGTTAACTTACGTTTCGGAAATGAACATCTAATACATGTAGTGGGAGTTTCCAACATAAATTTTGCACAGTGTAGCTCGAGCTGGAAACAACTCCTCAAAATACGTTTCAGTGTAAATTTTATAATGTCACGAAGAAAAAGACATCGCACAATGATATCGCAAAACCTCTATATTGCAAGAAAATGCAATATTATAATGTGCAATTAGGTCCCGAAGCTTTGTACGATATTATAATGTACCAGCCGTGTAGAAATTTCCCTATTTTGCACCATTTAAAATTTGGCGCTGGCATGGCCCAGACCAGTTTTTCTATTTTCAATGAAAGTAACTAAATTATTGTGGGGCTCAAATAGGGCATTAAAATATAAATATCTGTTATTAACTATAACTACACTCTTGTTGTTCCAAATTAAAAATAATAAAATGACTCCTACATATGAATAATATATCCAAAAAAATTGTATGGTGTTTTGCGGAAGCTTGCCCCAAGTCGGGAATTCACGAGAGATACTCTGTTACGCAATACAACTGTGATATCGCGCTCGTCAAGGGACTTTTGGTCAACCTAACCTAGTTTGAATGTTTGGTGAGGTTATATATATATCGATGCTAAAAGTATTATTTTCAGTAAATAGCTTTTTATAAATTTTTTATACGCTGACGTCTGAAACATAATTAATATGAAAAGAAAAAAACACTTTAGACCTAGGTCGAATACCTGTTAAGAAACATCGTGCAAGACAAGAACTTAATTTCTTTTCATTGTGTTCATAAAAATAAAAATTTAATTATTTAAATTTTTTAAAATTGTTCTCATCCAAGAAGAATTTGAAATATATTATTAGTAATTCTATAATATTTATTAGACGTATGCAATGTGCAATTTTTCTTTTATTGCTAAAGTTTTTAAAAATATGGAAATTTACATTAAAATAAGTTGCAAAAAGGTGTATTTAATGCATTTTTTAGATTTCAGAACATTAACTTAAACATAAACCGTCCCTATCCAACATTTTTTTAAAAAACTATTCAAGACGCTGAACAAAAAATACGATTATTGAATTTAAAAAATCGTCGACAAAGTTGCCTTTATTCGAGAGATTTCGAGTATCCACCTATTATGAGAAGGCAAAATAGATTGAAAAAAATATATAATTATGGGCAAAAGGACGAGGTCTTGACTCAAGATTTAATGTCAAATTTGTCAAAATTAAATACTAATGTATTTTTGAAAGCTTGATAGTCAATTTCATATTCAATTATTGAAAATTTATTTCTAAGTGAATACCATACATGTCAATTTTAAACTTATGAATAATTTTTGATACAGTTTAAATTTGATAAAAAGCGAATTTTCTTTTTGTAGTAAATTTAAAAGTTTAGTAAAGTTATCAAGTTTTTGCACGATTTAAAATCTTACAATTTAAAGCATATTCTAAAATTTTACTGGTCTTGAAAACGGGTTTTTTACAGCATCAAAGACTGAAAAATTACAATATTATACATATTTTCAGGAGCATTATACTAAATACAATAAATATTATTTTCTAAAACTAGTTTTTCATTATTACTATTATCATTTAGAAAAGTAGGGCAAAGCTCCGAAAAACTGGACAGGCCCTGGCAAGTTTGCCTTAAGTAGGGCAAAAATCTGTAAAAGCGTTACACGCCATGTATAGCCCTTGCCAGTTGACCTGACCAGGGCCACGCCAAAACTAGGAAAAACTGGTCAGTGCCTTGCCAGGCCCACGTTTATATTTCTACACGGGTAATATCACAGAAAAGAATGAAGTTAAATTTTGTTGCACTCGTCTGCTGCGGCGGCCTTAGCATTAATGGGAAAAAAGCAGAGTATGAGTGAATAAGATTAACACCAGGTTTAAAACAACCACAAAAAAAAGTAAAAATTTGCTGCAAGGAGCACCTGCAACGGTTAATGATTAAACATATTTCGGCGAAAGATTCACTAAGATAGGAAAATAATTCTAAACTCGTCGACTGCGTCGAGCTGAAGTAGGCAAATTTCGCCAAAACATGTAGAATGAACAACAGAAAATACAAAAAATTCGTTCTTACTGATATATATCCTCCGAAAAAAATCACATTATTGTAGACTAATTAGAACTTATTTAATATTGTTTAGCAAAAACGCAAAATGTAACTGAAAGATGGGAATCCCCATTTCTCTCAAATTGAATGAAGTTAAACAACGCTGGATAGCGCTGGCGTCGGAATTGTCGCAACACCTCGAATAAAAATGGAGAAATTATAAGATTAAAGATTATCTAGGCAAGGTTATAAATCGGAAATTTTCTTCGATATATAGCGCAGGAATTACGATATATATTGTAATTCATGCGATATAGTTTTCTCAGTTATGCCAGCTTACATCAGATTATACTGGATTACCTTTATATACAGAACTATTTCAGATTACATATGATTACTCTTGATTGCATACTCACGCGAATTTTCAAACAAAAAATGCTACTTTTTAAAAAGATTGTTGAATTTTTAACAAAATATATGAACTTATAATCAAATAGTCGAATTTTTAACCAATAACATAAACTTTCAACAAAAAAAGATAAATTTACGTCTGAAAATAAAATAGCCATGTTTTGAATTTTAAAAAATTTCTTACCAAAAAAGACCATTTTTCGAGAAAGTGCATGAATTTTCAGTCAAACAGTTGGATTTTTAATTTTTAAAGATATCTTTTTAGCCAAATAGTTGTATTTTCAACTAGAAAAGATTAACTCTTTGATAAGAGTGGAATACTGACATCATCAAGTTAAAAAATTAATTTAGAAGGAGAAAAAAGAATTTTTAACAAAATAGTTAAATTTCCAAACAAAAAGATCAAATTTCAATTAAAATAATTAGTCCTAAATCATAAAAGTAACTCAAAAGATGCATCCCTCATCACACAATGACTTTTTAACAAAGTAGTTCAAATTTCAACCAATTATTTGAATTTTCAACCAAGAAGATTAATTTTCTACTAAAAGATATCAATTTTAATCGATATAAATGTATTTTTACGAACCAATAAAGGGAATGAGGAGACATGTGGGGTGGGAGGCTGATGTCGAGTTGCAGATTATCTCGCCGTTCGCCCTAGAACGATCAACTCACATTTCCCATGAATTTTCCTTCACACTTTACCCAGGCACAGGACTAACAGCAAAATGTAAAAAAAAATTGTATGCAGGCATGCTTAAAAATTGATAGGAAATGTGTATTATTAACAATATAGTACTAGAATATAACGAAACTAATCTAATTAATTTCTCAGCTAGAGTTCATACATAATAATAATGAAATATTATCTCAATAAAGCGAAATAAATATTGAAATTAACTACATCTTTCCCTATCATACATTTCAGCTATTTATTTCACTTTAAACTAAACTCAACTTTTTACTGAAACTTGCTAAAATATTAATTTATAAACGAACTGGTAAAAACTTGTGTGAAACCTGACGAACGAACTCAAACCGATTTATGAATCGACTTGGAATGTCAAAATTGCATCGATAAGAAATTGTTCTTTTTCGATTATTTCTTTTCTTGTTGTTGCTGCTCTCCTCATTTTGATGTAGACTTCGATCTGCATTTCTTTAAAAATCTTGATTAAATTGAAAAAGTTCGGATTAGGTGTGTAAAATTCAGCGTTTAATTTTGAATGATACGCTTCACAACCGTATGTTGTACGCGTAGTTGTATGAGAAAATTCAGCCCAAAATTCAGGAGGGAAATTTGAACTACTTGCTACGTAAGTTTTCCCAATATAATCACAAAATTTATTAACTCGTTCATCTTCTGGTTTGATAGGCATGAGATCTTCAACAAAACATTTAACTACGTCTATGGGATCCAAAAACTGAAACTAGTTAAGTCAACTACCGACAATTTTCCTTTAGCCTTCCGCTCTTGAACGACGAGAAGCGGAGAAGTTAGTAGCATGGAGGGGGAAGGCACCATCGAGTGTGTTTTCCTGACCGCGCAGCAACTCGACATCAACCGAGGTGGGAAAGTGACAGAAATGAGGGTTATGGAAAGTTAGAAAAATAAGAGATGGGATAGTAAGGGAAAACTAAGAGTGAAAAAGTAGGGAAAGTGAGGGATGGGGAATTTATGTTAAGGGATTTAGGGAAAATAAAGAAAGGGGAAGTAGGGGTGGGTAAGTAAAAGAACTGAGGGGAGGTAAACTTTGAGAAGTGAACGAAAAGGAGGTCGCAGGGAAGTTGGTGAAGAGGAAGTCAGGAGTGAGGAGAGAGGGAAGCGCCTACATTTGACTAATTTATCACAGAATAGTAGCAAAAAATTCTTATCCTTAAAAAAAAATTGTCAAATAGTGTGGCGAGTGCAAGATTTGCCCTCGGTTAGTCCCCGATAAAATTGATTCCCTTTATAACCATGGCAATTACGAAAGTAAAATTGAATCAGTAATGGAAATGATAAATGTCAAAGTAGACAGCCCTAGAACAATAAAACGGTTTCAAAGTGATGGCTATCGATGGCTAGATTTGGCCGAGGGTTAATTGCGAGAACTTGGGGGTGTCAAGGGTCACGGGGTGAAACATATGCTGGCCTCGGGTTAAATAATCGGACGCGTGTCTTGTCAGGATCTGCGTAAGTGACGAGCTTTCGTGCAACACGTAAGCTCAGGTAACCTGCTCTGTCGTAGTAAACTCGCGTCGCATGATTTCCGCCATATGCTTTGCTTTGCTTTGCAAGCGGCGTCAATCCGCGTAGTTCGTTTGCTCTTTCTCTTTAATTATTCGTCGAGCTGCCTAATTGCGAATTTCGCATGCTGTTCATTTTCCACCGTTCTATTTCATTTATATCTTCCCTTGATGGAAAAACCAGTGGAAACACTGAAACTACCTCATAAATGTGTAAAACACCATTTTCAGACTGTTTATGTTTGTAATTAGGAGGAATCCAAGGGTCTACTCACTACGAAATCGGGAAACCCTAAAACTGTGAATGCGACAATCTGTATTGAATTCTTCTAAAGATTTTCAAAATTTCGTTCAGATTATTGTCGCGAGTTCTGAGATTTACGAACCCTGCTTGCGAGAAGAACTCCCGTGGGATTATAAAGATTTGGCTAAACTCGGGACCAAAGATTTCCAAGATTTCTCAAAAATGCTTAATTTTTTAGAGATTTCCAGAAATTCCTCCAAGAGTTCTCTTAAGATTACAAGCGCAGCATTCTAAGATTTCTTTTTGAGTAGTTCCTCAGGGAAACCCCATGTAAGTAGATAGGAAAAAATTCGAGAGCGTTTAATTGCATCAGTTTGAAAAAAGATAGATTTTCCTTTTTAACCTTTGAGTATGAGACAATAAAAGTTTTTTGTTAACTATAAAATATCGCAGGTATATAAAGGCACATAAAAATACGTAATAAATAATAAAATGTTATCAACTTTTATTATTAATAATCTTTTACAACAGTGGAGATAGAAACCCACACATCCAAAGCATGGTGCAGTCCATACTCCCATACTTTATAGTTTATACCATTTAACCCGATTACTGATGACAGAAAAGTAAAATAACATAACTAAAATTTCTGCACTTTTTAATAACTATAAAATCGAGTGCATATTCACTAAGAAATTTTAGATTGCTGCGCGCGAGATCTGAAGAGAACTCTTGGAGTAACTCTTGGAAATCTCTCAGCAATCTAGCATTCGTGAGAAATCTTGGAAATCTTTGGCGCCAAGTTCACCAAGTCTTCAGAATCCCATGTGAGTTCTGCTCGCAAGCGGGGCTCAAAAATCTCGGAACTCCAGGCAATCTGAGCTGAATTTTGAGAATCTCTATAAGAATTTAATACAGATTGAGAATAAGGTAAGAAATACACTACACTCTCGCTTTCAGACAGTGAATCAGATAGTGAACCCTTGCTGCAAATTCACACTATTTTTATACTTATTATTAACAAAATCTTAAATTTGAAAACTTCAAAAATCATAATAAACAAACACTATACCTGTAACTTGAAGCAACTGCAAGACATAGTTGCAGAGCTGCCAATATTTTGTTATGGGAATTTTTTTGCAATTTTTCGATTATATACTGTTGTTAATCTACTGTTACAAATTTTAATTCCAAATAAAAAGACCCCAAGTATTTATAGACAATAAAGAAAGAACGCTTTGTATAGACAGATATTGTTAATTAAACTTTAAACTTTCATTCTAATGTATAAACGAGCCACAAAAATGTTTCATTTATGTAAAAAGTATGGATAATGGAGAAGTAAAATTGGTTGAAGGTTATAAATTTATTTTATTTGAAAAAGGCAAAAGAAGCACACTTTGTCTTCCCACCGAGCGGCAGTCAAATAGCACTTTATTGTACTGCGAAGAGCGGTACGTAAAGTGACAGCAAGAAGGAAGAAGTGAATGAGAAGTGAAAGAAAAGTTAAAGAAAAGTGAAAGAAAAGAGTGAGAAGAATTCATTTTTAACCTAAGTTTAACTACAAAGTGGATTTTGGATTTCTAACGTCACCCCACGCGCGTGTGTATGCGGTACAAACAAGCGCCGTTTTCCAGAAAAAGAACTCTTATTCTGCCTATTTCAGATAAAGTTTCATATGCACCACAGCAGTAAAGTTGTTTTATACTCGGATGCCGTTTTACCTAAGTACATAATCTACTATTTTGCTCTGTCACATTCAGGCCAGTTTTCCAGTTAATTATAAGAATATCCACTGTAAATCATTATCTACTGTATGGCGGTTTCCCCTATATGTGACTAACTATTTTAATTCCGGAGTTTGAAGAAAGCGTCAAAATTGAAATCAGTAAAATTTTAAGGCTTCTAAATGTCGTGTAATTTAAATTTTTATACTGTAAAAAATTTTACTGTGATAACAAATTAATGTCTAGGTTGTCCGCAAAACTTCAGTTTCAACAGTCCCAAACTTTTCCCTGATTTTAAACTGAAAAATTTCTCATTTTCCATTACCATTAATATTTTAAAACTAACCCGAGTCGAAATTTGAGTTCTCCTTTAATTCTCTAAATTCTCTGATCTTAGAGACTTTCGGAGAATCAAGAGAGAATTCATTTCAATGTAATGCGAGTTC
>NC_046665.1:60491083-60492311 GCF_010883055.1 Belonocnema kinseyi
GAGCGTATCACATATGATACAATTTTCTAGAAATTCTGAAAAATTATTAAATTTTTAGTTAAGGATGTACACTACGTACATTTCTGTAAATGTTGAAGAAGGTTATTAAGCAAACTTCAGAAAAAAATAATTAAGGTTGAAATTGTTTACATGACAGTAGTTATTTAAAGGTTTACTTTTTCCTTTCTCTTTTGAGAAAACTTACAATTTTTATTTAATCCTATTCATCGAGGCCTTATTTCAATCTTGGAAGGATTCTCTACAATTTTATTTGGGTGCTGTTAATTAAAATTTAAACTATGATTCTTTATAACAATAATGACTATACGATTTCTCAATTAATTTTTAAACATAAGGATGAGCTAAACCTTTAAATAACTACCATTATGAATAATTTTAACCTGAATTATTTTTTCTGAAGTGTACTTAAAAGCCCCCATCAAGATTTGCAGAAATTAATAATATATCTTTTTTTGTCGATTTTATAAATCATTTTAAAGATAGGAAACTTTTGGGATTGATTTTACGATATTTTTAAAATGCAATGTGTTTTGATGCAGGCAAGAAGGTGTTTCTCAAGGACAAACAGATGGCCATGGATGAGGAGTCTGAGGAAACCAGCAGTGACACAGAACAGAGGACTGTATTCGAAAAAACAACTGAGAATGTTGGGACTACAACCAATGACGAAACTGAAAAAGATTGTAGGGTTACGGGAATTTTGGAGGCTGCTCCATTTACAAATTGCAGGATTCGGAGAGAATAGATTGGGCTGGATGCTTACAACAACTTTAACTTCTTTTATTCTTGAGAAATATTTCTTTTATTATTAGAACTATTGTTATTATAATTATTATTATTATACCTATATACTATGATATTAGAACAATACCTTTTATTTGTGAGAACTATTTGCGTTGATTTAAGGTGACTTGGGCGTTTGGTGCCGTACAATGTGGGGGGCACTGTGGGGGCTATCTATCATGCGATCAGTATTTATTTGAATTTTATTGATATACGCATATTATAATGTCATCTTAATAAAAAAGTAGAAAACGACCAAAAAAAGTGACAGAAACATATGATATGATACGATATGCCTCAGATAGTCACAGCTATTGTGCAGTATTTGCAGTTTTTCATTGAAATTTTTCACCAATGACATCGTCAACCCCCCTTTATTATGGTACTAATCGATTCCTTTTATTTTAAGGCACTCGGATAACAT
>NC_046665.1:60492411-60501479 GCF_010883055.1 Belonocnema kinseyi
ATATACTTATTTTTTTAATTATTGCAACTAAAATAGGTACGAAAGACGACATATATAAAAAATCTCCACTGAAAAAAAATTGTAGAATTAAAATATTCAAACTTGAGAGGCGTAACGCGTTTTTCTTTTGTTTAAATAAAGATGAGAATATAATTTCCGTGAAGTGAATAGTGATACGGGGATATGGAAAAAAAGAAAAACGCCTTACATAATTTGTGAATGATCCCTAGCTATGTACAAATAAAATGTTATTTTGTCTATCCTAATAAATCGTCCTCTTATGGTCTTGAAGATGACCTCAGAAATATGCGAAAGGAATTAGGGTCATTTGTCGCTCACAAAGCTATTAGCATGAATTTTTCAAAATATTGCACAATATTTCTCTTTGAGATGAAAAAAAGCGTAAATAAATCAATTTTTTAGTTTAGGATGACTCCTGTGCATTCCAGCGCGTCTGCTGTGTCAAAATGGCGCACTAGCGATGCCAAACGAATGGACAAGATTCGTCCTAGCGTTTAGCACTGCTGATGTGCCAGTAAATACTTACAAAAAGAAAAGAAATATTTTTATAGAAAATGCGTACATACCTGATATTGCAAGAATTTTCGCTTCTCCCTTCGTTTTCATTCCCGTTTTGTGATCCACCCATATCAATGTAGAAATGGCGTTCACAAACCTGTCTTTTGTTGGGAAAGTAGATCATTCCTGAACATCTTTATAGGAACTGTTGATCCACCATATGAGAGCATACTTTTTGCTACCCATAATGAGAAACACACTTCAATCCTTTATTTTTAAAACACTTTTTTAACTAAATTGTATAACGAATTCACGGAACACGTAGTACCTGCTGCTGAACGATCATCGATTTTCGAATCGACCCGTGGTATGCGCGCGCGTACCGTACATAACCTTCAAATTTCGTAAAAAAGCGGAAACCCAGAAAAGAAATGCACATTTGTGATATTTTTACTTTGGAATTAATAGCGTTTAAAAATATTCAAGAGACTATATATAGAGATGTTATTTATAAAATACTATAAAAATTTTAAGGAGAATATAAGAGGATTTAAAGGAGGGCTTTAAATACTGGTAGAGAATAATAGAGGTTCAAATAAGAACTCAGAAAAACCTATGAAAATTTCAAAGAGATTAAAGAGAATGAACAGAGAACTAAATAAGACATAAGAGCATGAAACGAGCACGTCGAGGACTGACTAGCACTAACAGAGAATGTATTTAGCACTATAGAGAATCAACGGAGAACGTCTAAGCCTGAAGAGAATCGAAAGACAATTTATTTAGCACTATGGAGAATCAATAGAGAACTCATATTTCGACTCGGGAAAGTTCTGATCTTGTACCATTTTTAATATAAAATCTTTTATAAATAGAATTTAAAGAATTTTATAATTAACTTGATAAATTTTTTATTTACTATTTTTAAAGCTGATACAACTTAATTTACTTGAAAAAAAATGAAAACCTTAACTATTTTAACCAATGAAGTAACCAAAAGTGAATAATTTCTCACCCAAAAAGTATAAGTATTTTAGATAAATCCAATCCCAGTAAAATTGAAGTAAAATACAAGTAAAAATACAATTGAAATAATTTTAGAACAATCTAAGGGCATTCAAAAGAATATGATGAAATGCCTAAGCATTCCAAGTATATTTAAAAGATGAATTTTGAACAAATAGAATTAGTTTTCTACTCGAACGGGCGAATTTTCCGTAAAACACGCGAATTTTCTACAAAAATTCTAAAGTAAATACTTTGATTTTGTACCGAAGTAGTTTATTTTTCAACAAAAAATATGAATTTTTAAAAAGAAAGGTTATTCTCAAACCATATAGATTAATTTTCTATCCTTATAAGATACGAATTTTCAACTAGAAAAGATTTTTTTTTAAATAAAAATTATAAATATTAACCTAACAACAGAAGTTACATTTTCAGTAAAAAAATCAATTCTGAACCAAAAAAAAAAATATATTTCCAATAAAATAATTAAATGATCTACCAGAAATGATTTTCAACTAAAACGATTGATTTATAACCAAAAAATTAACTTCCAAGAAAAGAGTGCAACATTCAACCAAAGAGTTGAATTTCCAACCAAAAAATCGATTTCATTAGCAAGAGAATTTTCTACCAAAAAAGAAGAATGATCAACAAGATACATGAATTTTCAATCAATTACATGAATTTCTGACTAAAAAATATGAACTTGTAATCAAATAATCGAATTAGACAGCTTTAGTGACATTTTGACGGAGGGTTCACCAAAATGTGAACAAATGTCACAAGGTTAAGTTAAAATCACTGAAAATAGAGTCACATAATTTTTCTACTTTTTTCCAATCCTTATTTTCCAGAGTCGTTGGAACCTTAAACATCGTTGTTAAAAATGATATTATCAGTTTTAAATTTATGCAATCGCTGACTTCGCAAAAGGTTTGCGGAACAGGTGTCGATGGAGTAAAAACCGCTACTTGAATCGTCTTCTTTGTGATGTAGTTGGTATTCGAAAATCGACTACTCGATCGGTTTTCGGGGAGGAGAATATTCAGAGGCTTGCTCCATACTATAAACGCACTGTTTGCTCAATCTATACCACCCACTACCACCCACCTCGCACCCAACCTCTCTCACCCCAGTAGTCTTCTACCAAGGCATATCCCCCAGGCAGCTAGTCAGTCAACCTGCCTGCCTGCCAGCCAACCAACCAACCGACAATTATCGATTAGGACCTTATCGAGGTATCGACTTGCTTGCTCTAATATGAGTTCATCATCGTTTTATCGACGCATTTACGAGGGAAAGCGAAAGATTAACCAACGATTGACCCCTGTTAATCTCTCTGATTAAACTTTAGTCAAACGATATTTTTGGCTTCTTCGTGTCGACCAACACACAGTGGAAAAAATGACTTTTTGGATTCAAAATAACGTAGGGAAGTGTTGTAAAGGTTAGAACACTGTATAAGTTGGGACACCATATAGATTGGTGCATTGTATAGGTTGGAACACTTTATAGGTTGGGACATTATAGAAGTTGGGACACTATAGAAGTTGGGACACTGTATAGTGTATAAATTGGGACACTGTGTAGATTAAGATACTGTATACCCAAATAAAAATGCTTCGACTTGAGTTCGAGTTGAATTGCCCCCAATCAAGACATGCTGAAGTCGAAAAGTTCGACTTGAGCATGTATCACTTTTGAGATGGGGCCAGATTTCAATTTATGTCTTGGAGACAAGTTTTTATGCCTTGAAAACATAAATTTATCTCTTGAGTCGTATTTTCATGACTCCATCACGTGCGGTTTACAACTTCGAGCGTATACCAGGCCTAACAAAAAGGTTATTTTTAACAGTCTTAAAAGCTAATCTTCGTTAATGGTTAAACAATCTTATATATTTTTACACAATACATATATATATATATATATTAAATCAACTTATTTACGTATTGTTATTTGTATTATACTTTTTTGACGATAATACCGAAAATGTTGTTGGCTTTTATGTATTTCTAACGGCTTAGGAGATCCTTCTAGAAAGTTACCATTTTTATTTTTTTGAAGAAAATTGTTTAAGGGTTATACTCGTTCAGACCCACTGATTCTGAATTTTTAAATTAAAAATAACTAATTTAATAATTACAAATTTTTCATTCATCAATTTTAATCTCATTTATGAGCCAAAACAGGTTCGATAATATCAGCCAAGACAAGGCTCGTCTTAAGTCAAGTAAACGTCGTCTTAGCCAAGACAAGGCTCGTCTTTTTTTTTATTCTTACACCATTAAGCCATTCCCCTTTCGGGGTAGGCATTTCTCACTCGGTAGGAGAAAGGAGTAGTGTGTGGAAGGGATAGAGATTTTTCAGATTGATCTAGAATTCTCGTGTTATTTATGTAAATAACACGTTCGTTCCGCAACACTGCTCCCAGGTTTCTGATCAATCTCTCTAGCAATCACCCCAAGCGAAGAACCTCACGAAGTCATTATGTAAGGTTCCCCACTTGGGTCCATTAGTGGCCAAGGTCTTTTATTTCAGGCGTCATTCACTCAACTGACACTCTTTTTATTAGACTTAAGACAAGTAAAAGCCGTTTTACCTGTCGTGGCCATAAAAGTAAGACGAAGGCCTATGCCTGGACTCAGTTTTGAGACGCAGCCAGACATCGATGCCTTGGAGACGAACTCAAGACATAAACAAGTCGAACTCAAGTCGAACTCAAGTCGAACTCAAGTCGAAGCATTTTTCCTCGGGTATTTTTGTAAATTTTGAAATCAAAACTTTAAAATATTCAATCTGCATTAACATTTTAATTATTTAGTTGGATATGCAATTATTTTGCTGGAAATTTGTTTATTTTATGGTGCACATTAATTTTTTTAACTGAAAATTTTAATATTACCATTTTTGTTTGAAATTCATCTTTGTTATTTGAAATTCATGTATTTTGTCCATTTTTTTATGTTAAATATTAATTATTTCCGCTGAAAATTCATTTCTTTGGTTGAAAATTAAACTGTTTAGCTGGAAATTAGTTGTTTTGGTCAAATCAATATTCTTGACTGAAAATGTAGCTGTTGCATTCTTAACTAAAAATTGATATTTTGAATAGAAAATTGACCTTGTCTAGTTTAAAAATCCTTATATTTTGTTAAAAATTCTTCTTTTTTATAGAAAATTTACCTTTTTGGTTGATTGTTCATCCTTTTCGATAAAAAATGCAACTGCTTGGTAAAAAATGAATCTGTTTCAATTGAGGATTCAACTATTTTCTTGAAAAATCGTCTTTTTTGGTTGAATTCAATTGTTTTTTGTTAAAAATTAAATACTTTTTTGGTTTAAATATTATATATTACATATTTTGTTAACAATTCATTTTTGGTTGAAAAATCAACTACTTGGTTTAAGTTCCAATTACTTTGTAATTTTTTTTATGAATATTCACATTTTTACTGGAAAATTAAACTATTGGGTCAAAAATGAAACAACATATTTATTTGTAAATTTACCCTTTATAAGTTGAAATTTTAACTGTTTAAATAGTAGAAGATCCATAAATTTGGTTGAGAACTCATCTACTTAAATAGAAAATTAATCTTGCCAATTAAAAATTCATTCTTTCAGTTGAGGATTCAACTATTTTGTTAAAAATTCATCTTTTTTCTTTTTCATAAAGGAAGCTTTTGTATTTAGTTAAATTCAACTAGTTGAATAATCGTTTGTTTCATGTTGAAATATAGTTTTTTAACTTCAAATATTCTGTTAACGAGTCCTCTTTCTTGATTGAAAATGAACTTTTTCGTTAAAATTTTTTCTTTTCCGGTTTAAAAGTCAATTGTTTTCTAATAAATTTGACTTTTTATTTTTTAAACTTAACTATTTTGTTGCAAATTCTGCTTTTTCGTTGGATTTAACTGGTTGATAATTTGTTTTTGTTTTGTTTGTTAACTATTCCATTTTAGGTTAAAGATTTTTCTTTCTTATTCAAAAATTCAACTATCTGCTTGGAAATTCGTCTTTTGCTGAAGAATTATACTCTTATTGGTTAAAAAAGAATAGCATTGTAGGAAATCATCCACCCCCCTCCTCCGAAATAAATAAGTCATGATTTGTTACAACTTATCCACTTTTTTGAAATTGGTATAAACTGACAGTAAGAAAAAAAATTGCATAAGATCTTGTAAAAAAAATTATTTTTTGTAAATTTTAACCTTTTTCCGAAAAAAACTTATTTTTTGCATAAAGCAGCATCAATTTTAGTTTGCAAAATTGACCAAGATTGTCTCTACGGTGACTTTCCGCTCTGATATCTTTCAAATTGAAAAAGATTATTGATTATTTGAACAATACTCAAAAACAAATAAAGACTGGTGAAATCGACTAAAAATGTCTTTCCAATTTAAAGTACTGGAAGTAATCATTGTACAGAAAAAAACTTAATATACTAAAATGATAAGTTTTCCAGGTATTAATAATGTAAAGAACCAAAGAACTTATTACGATAAGGACCTTTGTGAAATCTTTAAAAACTTTGTGAAATAATTTTAGTTTAGGTTAAGAAAAGCTATGAAATCTTATCAAATCTTTGTGTAATTTTTATGAAATCTTTGAAATCTTTGTGAAATCTTTTCAGCATAAGTGAACGTTTATTGAAGATGTTTGCACATAAATCTGGCTTGGGTCGTAATTCACGATGCATGTACTGATTATTTTTATCGCCTTTTTCATCAGTCCATCTACCGTTCGTTTTTCATTTTCATTTACTGAGCTATTATTCCTAAATTTGTAAAATTATTTGTTATATCATACTATTTTTCAGAATCAAACCATCTTGCACCGACAGCAGGTGAGAACATATGTAATAAGCGCCAACTTTTTAGATTGTTTTTCCAAAGTTGCATGCAAATGTTTATAACTACACAATTATTCAATCTGCATCGTGAGAGGGCACTTATTCGAAGCCGTCCACAAATAAAAGTTATCAATCTAAAAATTAATTTCATGGTATTCTATTCAACTTTCTTTCCAAATAAAAGAATTGTATGTAAAAGCATTAGACGCGCGCGCGCAGTATGAGGTTTTGATGTACCTTAAGACCAGATCAATTTTCCTCAAAGATAGAAAAATTAGGTTGAGTCTAATGCCAACCATTTCAAGGTGTAACATCGAGTGTAACACTTAAGTAGTTTCTTTTACTGAGTAATTGTGTCACGAAACGACCCGGAAAGTAAAATCTTCTAGATTCAAGAAGTTTATCTTGATTACGTGTGACCTCACTGATTTATCCATGTATATGTGTCTATGGTTGCATAAGATAGGAAGTAAGTGATAAAAAGAGGGGGTTAGATCGTTGAATGTGTGTGTTTGATATATTGAAGCAGCTCGAGACCGAGGTTCATCGTCGTTCCAATTCGGACCAATATACCTCAGCTCATCGGACACGGCCCTCATCGTCCATGGATGGATCTTTGGGCTTTAGGTCGTAAAAAATTCATTACTCACCCGAGGAATCGATCACGAGTCCGTGTAATTACGTGCTCTTTTTACGCGCTGGAGACCCTGTCTCGAAACGAGGAAGTAACCGTCGCAGAATAGGGAATATTTTATCAATCAAGAAGAGATCCAATTACCTCTAAAAGAAAATTTTAATTTTCAAATTACAGTAAAACTGTAATGGATCACTTAAAAAATAATTTGGTTGAGGCAACCAAAATTCTGTTGGCCCATTCATGGAATATGATTATGATATGGACAATTGGACAAAAATAGATTTGTTAAAACCCATAACATTTTTTGGTTGTTTCAAGTAAATCTTTGGCGAGAGAGTATTTGGTCGATTCGACCAAGAAATTTCGTAGGGTCACACAAATATTTTATTGAATCAATCAAAATTTGTTTGATACAACAATGTTTTCATTTGCATACAAGAAAACCTTTTTTCGGGTCAAGGAACTTTTTTTTATTGATTTGCAAACCGCTGCAAAGTAATTTGGACATGTTTATCATATCAATAATTGTGATTTGAATCATGTGATTTTTTATTATTTATTGTTTCTCATATATTTTAATCATTCTTTTTTGTAATAGAAAATGTCATGTTTTTGATCAAAATTCTTTAAAATTATGTTTCTTAATTTTCATAATATATAATTAATATGCACAACCTTTATTTTTTGTCGAAGAATGTTTTTGTTTGATCAAACTCTGCGTATAAAATTTATTTTTCTTAGACATAATCAAAATTTCAAACGAAAATTCACATCTTGGAAGATTTTTGAGAAAGGTATAAAATGGTAAAAAATATGTTTATTCTTACTCACAAGCGGACTTTTATGTCTGTTTTTTTTTCTTTTAATTGATACTATCCTCAATGAAAGGTACATACTAGAGGTTTTCGAAGAAAATTCAAGAAGTCGCAATTTTGACCCATTTTCGAGAAAAATGCATTTTAAAAATTACGAACGAATGGTCATCGAGCCGGTGTAAAAGTATTTCGAACCGTCGGTAGCTCCCTGGTAGAGCGCTTGGATGGTAGCCACAAGGTATTTTTAGATTAAAGTAGTAACAAAGAGTTTCAAATAAAATCTCAACAATAATAACGAAATACGAGTGGATGCAGTGACTTATTTCACAAATATTTACTAACAAGAAACAGAAGTGTCTTCAAAATGTATTTTTACGTATTAAAGATAACTGTGTATTATTTATGTGTTTTTTTTTAGTTTGCCAAAAACAATTTCATTTAGTATTTATTGTTGAAAGTTTTGTTTGAAAAACCTTTTTCCTTCATTAATTTAAAAACGCAAATGCATGAAACTATTGAAGAATGCAGAATTTTAATAAAATGTACAATTGTCCAAACAAGTTACAATAAACATACGATAAAGTTTTTATTGAAAATAAGGAATAAATAATCATCAAGTGTCATAATTATATAGAATTTTGTTCAAAAATGGAATAAACAATCATTTTTATCAATAAAAAAAGAAAGTAAGGATAGCGAGAATCAAACCCGCAACCTTACTGACGCTTCGAAATACATTCACACCGACTCGATGATTCTTCGTTCGCAATTTTTAAATTCATTTTTCTCGAAACTGGATCAAAATTGCGTCTCTTGATTTTTCTCAGAAAACCTCTGCTATGTACCTTTTATTGAGGAGAGTATCAATATAAACAAAAAAAAGCAGACCTAAAGGTCCCCTTGTCAGCTTACTCAAAACTTAATTAATAATGGATATTATTAAGGGCTGCAATTCCTCAAAATTTCATGATAGTAGCGCAACCTGTTTTCGAGTTGGCATAAAAAGAGAAATAGCAACACACACATACAAAAGGAAATTTTCTAAAAAGCTTTATTTTGGGGCTCGTAAAGTCAAATTATGTCAAGATCTGCATGTCAAAAACGAAGTTCGAACATTTTCATCGTTACAAAAATTGTTCTACGAGGAGACAAAATTTACTGTTAACGAAAGATTTAAATTTTAGAAATTTTCCAATCTTTAGAACAATAATCATTTCAAATTTAAAGCCCTTAA
>NC_046665.1:60501579-60503141 GCF_010883055.1 Belonocnema kinseyi
TTGAATTGAAAACGTTCTAAATCAATTTTAGATTAGGAAAACGTTGAAAAAAGGACAATCTTTCGATGGAATGAAAAGGAATTGAACTTGCGTCATTTATAAATAAAAGCTTTATCAATTGAATAATTTGAAATTAAAAATGTTTAAATCAGTAGGTTTCAACATTGAAAAATTTCAGATCGAAACTTTGGAAATTGGACAACTTCATTAGAAAGGATTTGAATTTGTATAATTTTAAATTCAACCCGTGCAGAAATTTCGATCTGGCCACGATCGGGTCTAGACCAGTCTATATCGGGCCCTGATCGGGAATCCTGGTCGGGGCCAGATCGAGGATGAAACACACGAACAGATCGGGGCCAGGTCGGGACACCTGATCGGTGCTCTATCGATGCCCGATCGATACACGATCAGTCTCGATATAATCCATTCCTGAATTTCACGAATGGGGATTTAATATAAGTATCCTTCTCGTTTAAAAGTTCTTTTTATTCGGTGGAAAATTTAATTTTTTTAATTGGGGGTACAAATATATGATTGAAAACTGATCTGTTTTAGTTGCCTAACATTTTCTTCTCAAGTGAAAATCTATCTATATTGTTGAAAATTCAACTTTTTTATCGAAAATACCTGTTTTTGGCTGTGATTCGGATATAAATATTTCTTGAAAATTAGTCTTTTTGGTCTTTTTTTTATTCCTTTTCCGGATCTACATTTTATATTTCTCCAATTCTGCACATTTGGAATTGAAATTTTCTTGACTATCTATATATATATATATATATATATATATATATGTGTGTGTGTGTGTGTGTGTGTGTGTGTGTGTGTGTGTGTGTGTATTTGTATGTGTGTGTATTTATGGGTTTTCGAAGAATCTTAAACAGAGCGATTTTTAACAACTCTCGGATATGACGCAGTCGTAAGTCGACCCCTACATTAACTTGTATTTCACTTAACAGTTCCGTAGCAAATTTGAAAGAGAGCGGTCTCTTATATACTCGGTTGGAGAAAAAGCAAAATAGAAAATTTTCAATTTGGTATAAATACACTTTCTTAAAATTGTGCTTTGATATGCAGTTACTGGGAAATCCGGAAACGTACTTAAAGATAAGTAATTCATAGCAATTCATTATAATTTCACGATAAAAGAAAGAAAATAAAGGAAATTTAAACGTACAAACTAAAAATAACGCCTAGATTTTGAACTGGGGGCTCGCTTCTATTGTAAATTCAAAGATGTAGGCCGAAAATAAACACAGAAGAAAAGATATATATATATATATATATATATGTCTTTGGTGACGGTCTGCGAAGACGGCCAGATACTAACTTCCATATATCACAACGCTGCTGAAGGCTGATGACCTTCTCAGCACGAAAACAAAAACACAAACCCAAGACGACTCTCTCGGTTCCAGTTCTACTTCCCCCCTCTCCCAACACTCCCTTATTAACTTAAGTTTTTGGTGGGACTGACGTTAGAACTACAATCTCCACCATATGACGATTTGATACTTAACTTTGACATGATTTCGACTCAGAAAATAAACTCATTGCAT
>NC_046665.1:60503241-60504861 GCF_010883055.1 Belonocnema kinseyi
AAACATCTGCGAACATGGGGAAAGAATAATTCTACTAGGAGACATGAACGGTTGGGTGGGCATCCAAAATCAAGATACAGAAAGAGTATTAGGTAATTTTGGAGATCCAAGAACAAACTATAACGGAGATAAATTTGTTGATCTATGCTTAGAAAGGGGTCTGTTTATTACAAATACTTGGTTTAGGCATAAAATGATCCACATGTACACCTGGTCTGAAGGAAATAGCCGCAGTATAATTGAATTTGTTGTTGCGGATGAAAGATTTAGAGAGTTAGTCAAAGATACAAGGGTCATGAGGACCTACAGAAACCGGATGTGCAAATAGATTTCCAAAATAAGATAATCGAAAGCATAGATAGGGCAACATGGGAGGACCGTATAAAAAACAAAGATTTAGAGGGCGCCTGGACAATGTTACGGGATATCCTTGTTAGATGCACAATCAAAGTATGTACTACCGCAGTTGTAGGAAGAATGTCTGGTGATGCGTGGTGGAATGATGAAATTCAGGCTGCTCAAAAAGCAAAAGGAGAAGCGTACAAGAGAACTTTGAACATCGCAGGTCTTAGCAATGAGGAAATAAGTAGACGTAGAAATGATTATAGACGTGAAAACAGGATGCTTAAACGATTAGTTAAAGAAAGTAAAGATACAATTAGAGCAGAAGAAGAGATAAAAATACAAAACGACTTTGAAGGAAGCAGGAAACTGCTTTATAAAAAAATGAAAGGAAACAAAAGTACAGAAATTGTCAACATGAGAAATAGTAGGGGGGAAATGGTATATGATGCAGATGGAATACTAGAGGCTTTCAGAGACTATTTTAGGAGACAATTCGGAGATGAAGCTATAGGACACCACAACTGGATGTTGGACACGATACGTTGGAACTTGAAAAACGGTAAGGCTGCCGGGGTAGACGGTATTAATGCTGAAATGCTTAAACGCGGTGGCGAGTACATACCACATAGAGTTTGCGAATTGATAAATTTATGTTTCGAGATGGGAGACGTCCCAGACGATTGGAAAGAAGCGATTATAGTACCAATATACAAGAGAAAGGGAGATAAAAGCGAGTGCAATAATTACAGAGCGATTAGCTTATTAAGCACCGTAAGTAAAATATATTAAAAAATACTTATTCGTAGGGTAATGAAAACAACAGAAATAAAGATTTGGGAAGTCCAAAGTGGGTTTATGCCAGAAAGGTCATGTACGGATCAAATATTTAGCTTAAGGCAAACAACAGAAAAAAGTTTGAGAGTAGAAAAAAAAGTTTTCTGTGTATTTGTTGACCTAGAAAAAGCTTTTGACAAGGTAGATAGAAGTATACTTTGGGAAGTTCTGAAAGAGTATGGACTCAATGGATGGATCCTATAAGCTATAAAAACAATATATACAGGTAGCAAAGCGAGTGTAAGAGTGAATGGGAAACTGAGTGACTGTTTCGATATTATTCAAGGAGTTAGACAAGGATGCGTTATGTCTTCATGGTTATTTATATTATTTACATATGGACAAGTGTTTAAGAATGGCTCTCTTCGACGAAGAGGGTGTGGATCTCGAAGCAGTAAGGGTACGAGGGTTAGCGTTCGCAGATGATAAGGTTGTTATGGC
>NC_046665.1:60504961-60514827 GCF_010883055.1 Belonocnema kinseyi
GGAGCAGTGTTGCGGAACGAACGTGTTATTTACTTAAATAGCACGAGAATTCTGGATCAATCTGAAAAATCTCTATCCCTTCCACACACTACTCCTTCCCCGGCCGAGTGAGTCACGCCTACCCCGAAAGGGAAATGGCTTAATGGTGTAATAATAAAAAAAAACTCGAAACTATCGAATGATCCTCTGCTTTCGAAGACCACCTTAATATTTTGAATTTCCAATTAAGTTATTTTAATTTAAAATTAAAGTACGACATTCACGAAAATAAGAGGTTTCAGAATACAAAGTTTAATTATACTTTTGAGAAACGTAAAATTATTATAGATAGTATCAGTTTTGAGGAAAAGGTTAATTTTTTATTAAAAAAATGGCTGATAACCAGAAATATTTTAATTAACAATTTTAATTTCTTGATAAAAAATGTTGTCTATAAAACTTCTTATCAAATTAGAACAACTTTTTTCGCAAAAAGATTCCCTGCAACTTGACATTTTCGTATGCTTCTAAAGAAAATCAGCGGGAAATAACCTATGATTTACGATTTATTAACATTTTACTGTAAAAAAGTTGAATTTTCTGTAAATTGCATTCCTTCTTAAGAAATTCAAGAAGGTGGTTGCAGATAAAATTTTCACCGAGAAACTGAGCTATCATTTATTCTATCGCTTTATTTTTTCAAGCCTGTTAAGAAGCAATATAGACCAAACAACTTTTAAACAAAAATTAAAAGTTTTAAATTAAATATTTCTGGTTATTTTAAATATTATTTACAGAATATGCATTTAATTAATTTTTATTGTTAATTATTAATTTCGACCTAATGGACATTTTTATAAGTTGAAATGTCATTGTTAATAATAAAAAAGAAAAATAACTTTGTCTAGCATTTTAAACTTCGCGCGAAACCAACAAGATACCGAATGCGACTGAGTAACTAGCTCTTGTTGGAATCCCTACACAATTGGCATTTTGCATTTTGATTGTACTACTTGATTTTGAAATTTATGTTATGAAAATTTGTCCGTCATGTATGTCCGTAATGAATTTATTATTAATACAGAATCAAATTTTCAATAAAAGAATCGATTGTATCACATATTCTGAGGCAAGCACTCAGGCGTGAACAAACAAAAGCGAAGCGCGCTATAAAGTGTTAGTTCCCATCCACCGTCAGCCCCAAAATCGGCAAAACAGAAGAGTTTCACTATATTCCAAAATTATTTCTGCTTCAGTAAGCTTGTCTCTAATTTACGTTTATTTTTCGAGTTTCAAGTACTCAAGCCAGTATGAACTTTATTAAAACTAAAGAGGATATTTTATTGAGACTTTTACTTTTTATCACGAAGCTTTTGAATTAGCTATTTGGATTTCTCTTTTTAAAGATTTAAAAAATAAAATTAGCAAGAGCTTTGTTGCAAAGTGTACACAATTTCCCAAATTTCCCTTTTCTATTTCTAAAGTCCAGTTTCAATTACTTCATGGATATCGCTTTTCTTGTGTAATGAAAAAATAGACTGGTAAAAATCTACTGATGGTGAGGGATTTCCAGTCGTCAACACTGGGGTTCCAAAACGGCCAGAACGTGCGTACAGTCCCGTCATGCTGCAGGTACGAGGACAAGTCCTAGACTGCCTATTTTTTATTATTTAAAAAAGTTTCGGTAATGCAGTTGCTTGTAAAGGCGTTTATTAAAACGAAAAGGATTATTTTCTTGGCATTTGTACTCTTTATCACGAAGCTTCTGAAGTAGCTTTTTGAAACCCTCTTTTTTGAGATGTTAAATCATTTCACTCTTGGGAGATTAAAGCTTCCGCTTTGTGGATCTACATTCTACAGGCAGCGAGATTCCTGACCCTTCACTTGAACCTCTTATGAAAGAGACTCCCGACCCCCGAGATACACCGAGTGGTGAAAATTGTGGAACGCGTTGCAGAATCGACAATTTGTCCCGGATTGCAATAATGGCAGTAACTTCTTCAAAATAATTCTTCGAACATATCGAGACCAATCCATTAAATCAAGCAGAAAAAATTAATTCAAAGCAATTAGATTACAAATTCCCATATTAAAAAAGCAGCGTGGTCGGAAAACTTCATTTGAAATATTCTCTGAATTTCTCATGACTATTTTTTTTCTCTGACCATTAATATTTAAAGACCAACATTCTAATGTTGTAAAAACTTTAATACATAATCTTTCTTAAATAAAACGAAAAGAAACAAATATAAATTTAAATTGATAAATTTTTAGATTATTATTGTCAGGGCTACAAGAGCTTCATTTACTCAGAAAAAGTAGCATATTTAAACTGAAATAGTGAACAAGAGTGACTGTATAATTATTTCGCTGACTGATGTTCTTTTGAATTTAATATAATTCAAATTGATTGGAAAAATTTATAAAATTGCCACTGATTTGAATAAAATTAGATTGAATATAAAGGAATTTAAAGGAAATGATAAGAATTCCATGCAATTGATAAAAAAATTTTTAATCAATTTTGTAGATCAAGCGAATTGAAAACAATTCCAAATATGAAAAAAAAATATCGCATTCAGTAAGTTTTAAATAAGTTAAAAAATTCAAGGGAATTAATGAAATTCCTAAGAATTCTAGGTGAGCCTAAAAGACTTCAAGATGAATTGATGAAAGCATAAACTAAAAAAAATTCATTGAGTTAAGTAGAATAGAGTAAATATAGAATAATCAAAGTGAATTTAAAAAATAAAAAACAATTCCAAAGAATTGATAAGAGTTTAGGATAAATTAATTAAATTTCAGAATGTATTCCAAATTAATTGCAAAAAATATTTTTAAATCTCTTCAAATCTTTGAAACCCTACGAAAGTTCTCATTTCTGGTGAATTTGGTTGAAACCAACTTAAATAATAAAAATCCCCGTGGGTTTCCATTATCTCTGATGATATTTCCTTAAATAAAAAAAATGTATTAAAATACATCGAGAGCTTATAAATCCCTTAAAATCATTGAAATCCTAGACAATCTTATCCTTGAAAATACCTTGATTTTTCAAACCTTCAAATCTCTGATAACAATAATCGAAACCTCTTGAAACCATTTAAAGCCCTTGAAAATACTTTAGAATCTTTTAGACTACCCTAAAATATTTTAAATGCTTCAAAATATTTTGGCCTTCTGTAAAGCTCTTGAAAATTTCTCTGAATTAAAAAGAAAACCTTAAAATATTTCAAAAATTTTTGAAATCTTTTGCATTTCCTTAAAGCTCTTTAAGCCTCTTAAAAGTTCCTTGGAAAGAATAAAAATACCCTAAACTGTTTAAAATCCTTTAAATAGATTTGAATGATTGATATGTGTTAAAAATATCTTAAGGCATTAAAATTTTTTTTGAATCTTTTGAAACACCTTGACATTTTTCAAAGCTTATAAAATTTACTTGTATTTGAAAAAATTACCCTTTAATTCCTCAAATTCGTTGAAGTCCTTTTAAATTAGCTAAAGTAATTGAAAATACGAGTACCTTGTAATCTTTTAAAATATCCTTAAATGTTTTCAATATTTTTCAATTTATTGAAATCCCTTATTGAAATATATTAAAAATTCATTGGAATATTCTAAAATAACCTAAAATTTTTCAAATCAAATCATTAAAAATCTTTTAAAATCAATGGGTTAATGTGCTGGAAGAAACGTAACTACATTTATCTAATTATTTTCAGAGGTGACTAAAAAGATATTATTCTGAACATTTCCTTAAAAACGTGCTTCTTACAGAAATTCCTTGATTTTTGTAAGTTTTTTTTAAAAGCTCAGACTTTTCTCTGATTTTCCTTGGCAAACAAAATTTCCTGCGTTTTTCCTGATGTCCAGGTTACCCTAAAAAAGATACTAAAAAAATTTAGAATTAAAAGAAGTAGAAAAAAAATAGATAAAAACTACCATCTCTTGATCACTATCTATCAAACTTATAGCGGGTTTTGCCGGTTTTTTCCGGTTTTTCAAGTTCATAAAAAAAATTCTTGACATAAAATGTTTTTATCATAAAATTTATGAATCACGACACTAAAACATTTCTTAGTATTCGTTGGGAGAAACTCAGGAGTAAAGAAGGCTTTGCTTGGCACGAATGTGAGAGGTCGCATATTTACTTATTTCGCTTCGTGAAGATAAGATTTGTACCTACGCACCAGATAAGATTTTTTTCTCAGAAAATTTCTCAATACGTGTTGTCAGCTTAAGGGCAGCAGAAAATGATTCACTCTCCTCTAGTGACCCCAGGAAATTTACTTTCCGATTTCGCAATATCCTGCGACTTTTAATGTCATGCAACTTTCCTTTACTTAACTTCAATTTTCAGTACAGTAGTTCAATTTTAGGTGAAAAAGGAATTGTTTCCAAAAAAAGGGGATTAAATAAAGGTTTTATTTATTATTAAAAAACTTGTATCTCGTGTGGATATCTTGTAAATATGAAGATCAATAGTACCCTCCAAAAGTAGCACCTTTTATTTATCAAATTTTCTAGATATCTTTGTGTTTAAAACACTTTTTTTAAGTAGCCTTGAAAAATCTAGAAATAAATCATTTTAAAAAGACAAAAACAACTATTTCGAAAACCTAATTTTTTTGTAATTGTTTCCTTAAACGTTTAAATTTGTTTTATATGTATTCTTATGCACATGTCTTATTTCTTATGTAATTTTATTTCAAGAATCACAAATAACACATTCACATGTGAAAAGAACCTCTACTTTCGTAAAAAAATCAACAAATTAATTTTATTTTATTTATTTTTTAATATTTTTTTTAATGAAAAATCTTTTTTGGTTGAAAATTTAATTTCAAAAAGAGCCTTTTTCATTAATTCAACTGCTTTTAATTTAAGATTAATTTTGCTGTTGTCTAAAATATGAACTATCACATTTTTCGCTGAAATTCACCTATTTTTGTTATAAATTCAAAAATTGCATGAAAAATTCAACTACTTTGCTGAAAATTATTTTGTTAAGATTCATCATATTGGTTAAAATTTCACTTATTTAATTAAAAATCCGTATTTTCAAAATTCAAATTCAACTATTTTCTGAAGATTAATTTTTTTGTAGAAAATTCAACTAGTTTGTCGAAAATTGATTTTTTCCGCTTGAAAATTCCACTTTTTTGTTGAAAACCGTCCTTTTGGTTTGAAAATTGATCTTTGTTGGTAGAATTTGTACGCTTTGTAATCCAAAATGCAACTGATCAGTTGCAAATTCGTCTCTTTTGGTTGAAAATTTTATTACTTTGTTAATTTTATTTATTAATTTTATTTTGTTGAAAAATCGTGTTTTGTGTTGAAAATCGAACTATTTTTGTAGAAAACTACTATATTGGGTTGAAAACTAACTTTTGTCAGTATTTTTGGATTGAAAACTCAACGGATTTGTAAAAAAATCATCTTTTTACAGTCTCATCATTTATAGTTGAGAAAGTACTAGAATTGTACGAAATTTGACAGCACAGTTTTTCAACGAACCTCCGTCCGCCCGTAAACACGATATAACTTTTGAAAAAATGAACGAATTAAATAGAGCTTTTGCCAACTTTTTTCAGTTCCTAAAATAAAGAACAAGTTAATTAACCAGCCATTTTGGATAAAAAAATTTAAAAATAGAGCATTTCCCAAATTTCTTGGGCCATTTATTTAAGATTGACAAAGTTTATTTACGAATGTTCATAATACTTAGAAAGCCAAACTATTGATCCTTATCACTTTTTCCGATTAAAAAAAAATGGTCAAAGTTATTGCATTTATAAATTTAAAAAAAAAATTTAGAAAATAATAAAATAATTAATAAAATAATTTATCAAATTTAAATTTCATTAATATAAATTGTAATAATTTGGTATAATTAACCATATTATTAATATTGACATTATTCTAAAAATAGGGGATGATAAATAAGATATGTAATTTGAATTTTTAATTAAAAATAATACTTTTGAAAATAATTTAATTGCATCTCTGAATGGTTGTAAAATTCCTATAAATCTAACTTTATTTGGCCCTTTCAGAATTTGAATCTATCCTAATAATTTTCGTTCTAATAAAGTTAAACAAGCTAATTTTAATAATGTTATTAAAATTAATAATAAATTTAAAATAGATGAATTAATTTCATGATAGTTAATTAGTATATAGATTATTGGATTTTTTATCAAATGAATTTATTTCATTGTATAAATTTCACGTATTTTAATATATTATTATTATAGTATAAAATTATATATATTTAATTTCTAAAACTAATAGATTTATCTGCCATAATAATACAAAAATAGTGATAATGATACTAATTAAGATATTACATAATTTTTTTATTACTTAAAATTTCAAAAATTATAGTGCTTAAACATTTAAATATAAAGAAATATTAAAGATTCAATAATAGTTTGTAAATCTTTTTATAAAAAATGCTATAAAAGGAGGTGATCTTATTATTAATATTATTGAAAAGAATAATATAAATTTATTCAAAAAATTAATTTTGTAAAATAATAATAAATACATTTAATTTAATGAAATTATTGAAAAAATGAGATGATAAAAATAAATATTTTTTTATTAATTATTAATATTAATAATATTCATCTTATATGGTTAATAGAAGATATTCCTTTAATTAATTTAATTGAATTTAATGAATAATGTAAACTAATACTTATTAAAGATCGAATAATTATTAATAAATTAATAACATAATAAATATTTTTTAAATTCAAATAACTATTATAATTTATTAATTAAATAAATAATTGATTTTTAAGAACGGCAATTTTTTGGGGGATTTTTATTAAAAATAAACAATTAATTTGAGATAAATCATTTAATATATTTAAATATCAATAATTAAAAGGGAAAATCCCAATTTTCTTAATAAAGGAATAAAAAATAATATATTAATGCATTTATTTATCAAATTTGATATAACAAATAATATTAATGAAGATCTTAAACTTTCGATTAAACAATATTTTAATAATGACTCATTAAATTTTTTATTAAAAATAAAGTTATAGAAATAAATAAGAATATATTAATTTCAATTCTTATCCAAAAAAATATTAAAGAATTAGCATTTATAACTAAAAAATTCGAAAGGCAACAAACTAATTAATTGTCAATGCTCGTGTGTAACTTTCCTATTCGAAAAATGTAAGAATTGTGTTACTGCACTCGTGAACTTACTCCGGTATGTTGTGGATTTAAAATCCATAAACATTGCAAATTAAGAAGCAAATATGATGTGAATAGTTTTTATAATAAATCAAAGAAGTCATGGTTACGAGTAGTGTTTTTAAGCAACACATTTGGAATAAACTTTGATTCTTTACAGTTTAACATAGATTGATTATTCAAAGTTGATGGAACACCTATTTTGTTTAATCTTCCGTTCTTTGCTAGAAAAAAGTATTATTAAGTATTATTATTATCTCACTTGGTAAATAGTCCTCCTTTTTGAAATGCTTGTTTTATACAAAAGTATTAGGTCCAGGTTTGTTGTTTATGCCTATACTCTTAATCCATTGGACACAAATGTCGGATATATTAGGTAGTCTGTGTAAAATAACACCATCCTCCGAGGATTTGCTTTCACAGTGTACTACACGACACTTGTATATTCCTTTTTTACAATATTTCGCATCCATTTTACCACAATTTTGCTTAGAATAAAAAGCATGAATTCTGCAATGATTCAAATCCGTTGTCTTGATACTGCATTTAATTCTGTTATTTAGCCGCAAGGGGCGCCACCCATCGCTTAACATGACGAATACACCACGGCAGTAAAGTTTTTTTATACTGCCTAGGTACATAATATACCATTTTTATGGTTATACCAATTATAGTTGGGGAATTTGGAAATTATTTAGTTCCTTTAATATTAGCAGTCCCTGATATAGCTTTTCTTCGATTAAATAATAATATAATATATTAACTTTTAATTCCTTCATTATTTTTATTATTAGCTGGTATATCAGTGTATTAAGGAGCTGGGACATGATGAACCGTTTATCCTCCGTCACCTGCAAATTTAGGACATCCAGGAATTTCTGTTGATTTAATTATTTATTCTTTACATTTAACTGGAACTTTTTCGATCTTAGGACCAATTCATTTTATTACAACAATTTTAAATATGCGACCTAATTTAATAGAAATGGATAAAATTCCTTTATTTTTGTACGGTCTATCTTTATAACAACAATTTTATTATTATTATTTTTACCAATTTTATCTGAAGTTCTACTTCCCCCACTCCCAACCCTCCCTTATTAACTGAAGTTTTTGGTGGGACTGACGTTAGAACTACAATCTCCACCATACGACGATTTGATACTTAACTTTGACATGATTTCGACTCAGAAAATAAACTTATTGCATAAAGGTGTTAGTTGGGCGTATAATCTAAACAATGAATAATACAAACTACAAAATAGCCTCGGAAAGGACTGGAACTTTTAATGAGAAAAGGCATGCACACGGAAAATCTAAAGGTCATGTTTCAGGCGACGAATGGACACTGGGTGTTTGGAATGCTAGGGGAGTAAATGATCTCAAGGTAAAAGAATTGCGTGAAACTATGGACGTGAAGAAACTAGATAATTTTATGCGTGCCCGAAACACAGAAAAAGGGATGCGAAACTAAAGACATAAAAAACGGCGTGTTGAAAGGCGGATTCGAAATATGGTCAGGAGTAGACTGTGAATCACATGGTAAACAAGGAGTAGGTCTCATTTTGAATGAAAGAGCAAAGCAGCATCTCGGAGACCATGGCTTCGTGTCTCCCAGACTGCTGTGAGCTATTTCCTGGTCTAAAGGAAATAGCCGCAGTATAATTGACTTTGTTGTTGCGGATGAAAGACTTAGAGTTAGTCAAAGATACAAGGGTCTTGAGGGGTCCTAAATGCAATACTGACCATTACCTTCTGATCTCAAAAATTAACTTAGGTCGGGGTTGGAGAAAAAAGAGACCCAAGAAGGCAAAACAAACGCGAATCAAAATTGAGAACCTACAGAAACCGGATGTGCGCATAGATTTCCAAAATAAGATAATCGAAAGCATAGATAGGGCAACATGGGAGGACCGTATAAAAAACAAAGATTTAGAGGGCGCCTGGACAATGTTACGGGATATCCTTGTTAGATGCACAATCAAAGTATGTGGTACCGCAGTTGTAGGAAGAATGTCTGGAGATGCGTGGTGGAATAATGAAATTCAGGCTGCCCAAAAAGCAAAAAGAGAAGCGTACAAGAGAACTTTGAACATCGCAGGTCTTAGCAATGAGGAAATAAGTAGACGTAGAAATGATTATAGACGTGAAAACAAGTTACTTAAACGATTAGTTAAAGAAAGTAAAGATACAATTAGAGCAGAAGAAGAGATAAAAATACAAAACGACTTTGAAGGAAGCAGGAAACTGCTTTATAAAAAAATGAAAGGAAACAAAAGTACATAAATTGTCAACATGAGAAATAGTAGGGGGGAAATGGTACATGATGCAGATAGAATACTAGAGGCTTTCAGAGACTATTTTAGGAGACAATTCGGAGATGAAGCTATAGGACACCACAACTGCGATGTTGAACACGATGCGTTGGAAAACTCAATTGAAAAAGTCTGTGTCACTGACGTTAGTGATATAATTAAGAACTTGAAAAACGGTAAGGCTGCCGGGGTAGACGGTATTAACGCTGAAATACTTAAACATGGTGGCGAGTACATACCACATAGAGTTTACGAATTGATTAATTTATGTTTCGAGATGGGAGACGTCCCAGACGATTGGAAAGAAGCGATTATCGTACCAATATACAAGAGAAAGGGAGATAAAAGCGAGTG
>NC_046665.1:60514927-60516100 GCF_010883055.1 Belonocnema kinseyi
TTTTACCCTTTTCCAAGTAGTCAATAAGTATAATTTCACGTGCATCCCAAAAAACTGTAGCCATAACCTTACCAGCTGACTTTACGGTCTTTGCCTTCTTTTTCTTAATTTTTCTTAACGAACAATTTTTTTTTTCAATTGGTTATAAAAACACGTAAACTCAGAAGATGTGGACTGTGACTGCACCATATATCTAGTCGGGAGTTGTGCTGACTGAAAACAGATGATTTGGAGCGATTCGCGCGCCATTTTTTGGTCATTCTAAGGACTTATTGAACTACCCTCGTAATAAGTACCTTGTATATCAATATCAATTGATATATAAGCCAATGTTACTCCAGTTATTCATCTAATAGAAAATAAAAAAATAAATTCTGAAGATCATACAATTGATCAATTAAAATTAATTTTAGATCCATATATTGTTCCCGACCATCTAAAAATTTCAATACCCATAGGAATTGCAATAATTATTGTAATTGAAGTATAATAAGGTCGAGTATCAATATCTATTCCTACAGTGAATATATGGGGACCTCAAACAATAAATCCTAATATACTAATAGAAATTATTGCCTATATTATACCTAAAGATCCAAAAGTATTTTTTTCACATTCTGTATAAATTATATGAGATACCATTCCAAATGCTGGTAAAATTAAAATATAATCTTCTGGATGAACAAAAATCAAAATAAATGTAGGTATAAAATAGGGTCTCCTCCCCCTTTTGGGTCAAAAAATGATGTACTTATATTTCGATCAAATAATAATATTGTAATATTATTATTATTATTACACCATTAAGCCATTTCCCTTTCGGGGTAGGCGTGACTCACTCGGCAGGGGAAAGGAGTAGTGTGTGGAAGGGATAGAGATTTTTCAGATTGATCCAGAATTCTCGTGCTATTTAAGTAAATAACACGTTCGTTCTGCAACACTGCTCCGACCCAGGTTGCTGATCAATCTCTCTAGCAATCTCCCCAAGCGAAGAACCTCACGAAGTCGTTATGTAAGGTTCCTCACTTGGGTCCATTAATAGCCAAGGTCTTTGTTTCAGGCGTCGTTCATTCTACTGACACTCTTTTTATTAACTATTTGCCGCCATACTTTCCTGTCCTGGCATACTTCTCTAGCTTCTTTTATGTCCATGCATTTTTTCACGCAGGCTCT
>NC_046665.1:60516200-60526866 GCF_010883055.1 Belonocnema kinseyi
TAGAGCTCCAAGGAGATTATGTTGAAAAATAAAAAAAAATTTACCCAGAAAAAATTGTTTTTATACTTCATTCTAAGGACTTATTGAACTACCCTCGTATATAGTTTCTCATGCCCGTTATGTTTTTATCAATAATTATTTTATTTCACCAGTTGAGTGAGTAAATAATATACCCGCATGAAATCATTCTTATGATGAAGTTACTATCATTATTATATAATTAAATAATTATTTGAATATTTAAATTTATAAATACTTCATTAAATTTGAATTTAAAAGATTTTTCTTCTCCAATAATAGAATGATTGATTAAATTTCATGGGTATACAATTTTTACAATTCATGTTTTAACTTTAATATCAATTTCTTCATTAAAAATTTTATATTTATCTGATGAAATAAACTCTCCTATTATATCAGTTAAAAGAATTGGCCACCTATGATATGAAGTTATGAAATTCCTGGTTTCAAAAATGTAAATTTTGAATCTTTTGTATTAAGAAATTTAGATTCTTTAAATTCGTTTCTAATCTTATATGTTGATAATCTTTCAATATTGTCAATAAATTTACAAATTCGTATATTAGTAAGATCAGGTGATGTAATTCATTCATTTACAGTTCCTTCAATAAGAATTAAAATTTATGGGGTACCTGGACGAATTAATTAATTAAATTTATTTATTAATGGCCCACGTTTATTTTTTAGACAATGTTCAGAAATTTTGTGGAGCTAATCATAGATTTATACGAATTGTAATTGAATCAACTGAATTAAGAATATTTTTGAATTGAATTAATTAAACCCGTTAACCCCAGGGCTTTTTTTGCAACTCTTAACCCGGGGGGGGGGGGGGTCAAATCTACCCGACGCTTTAAAAAAATCGAAAACGTGTTCCTAAAAATCTGAAAAAATGCATGGTTCTTGTTTGAATCTTCTACTTGAAAGTACAATTTCGCTATATATATTGTTTCAAATTATTGATAATATATTTAACAATAAACAAATAAACTCATAGAATAAAATAGTGATTTTTGCGCTCTTGAAACCCACGGGGATGGTTGTTTGAATGCTAAGAACTAACAATAAGTTTGACTGGCAGCTTCTCGGTGGTGCCAAAGTTGACTGACAGACCGTCAAACATGCCAAAATTTCGAGTGAAGAAACGTAATTTTAGTACTGTTTAAACCCACGGGGAATGATTGTTTGAATGCTAAAAACTAACAAGAAGTTTGACTTGCAGCTCCTGAGTGGTGCCAAAGTTGACTGGCATGCTGTCAAACATGTCATTCCCAATGGCTTTTAAGAGTACTAAATTGACGTTTCTTCAATCGAATTTTTGGCATGCTTGACAACCTGCCAGTCAACTTTGGCACCACCGAGCAGCTGCCAGTCAAATTTTTTGTTAGTTCTTAGCATTTAAACAATCATTCCCAATGGGTTTCAAGAGCACTAAAATGAAGGTTCTAATTGTCATCCTGTCATTTTTTTATATATTTTACAGCCTGCCAGTCAAGTTTGGCACCACTCAGGAGCTACCAGTTCAATTTTTTGTTAGATCTTTGCACCTAAAAAATCATCCCCAATGGGTTTTAAGAGTAGTAAAATCACGTTTTTTCACTCGAATTTTTGACATGTTTGACAGTCTGCCAGTCAACTTTGGCACCACTCAGGAGCTGCGAGTCAAACTTCTTGTTAGTTGTTTGCACCTAAACAATCATCCCCAATGGGTTTCAAGAGTACTAAAATCACGTTTTTTCACTCGAATTTTTGACATGTTTGACAGCCTGCCAGCCAACTTTGTCAGCACTCAGGAGCTGCCAGTCAAACTTCTTGTTAGTTGTTTGCACCTAAACAATCATCCCCAATAGATTTCAAGAGTACTAAAATAAAGGTTCTAATTGTCATCCTGTCATTTTTTTATATATTTGACAGCCTGACAGTCAAGTCTGGCACCAATCAAGAGCTACCAGTCAAATTTTTTGTTAGTTCTTTGCACCTAAAAAATCATCCCCAATGGGTTTCAAGAGTACTAAAATGAAGCTTTTTCACTAGAATTTTGGAACAGTTTAACGATAAATTGTTGCAAAATGCACGAATAGCTCTTAGCCAGTCAACGAATTTCAAACTGTTGACTATGAAAACAGAACAAACTGAAATTGAAGTGAGTACTGAAATGATGTCCTTGGAAATTGTCGCGAGCTCCCGGACATTTTGAATACTAATAATATCTATATTTTAATCAAATGTGTCCACGTGGACAATGCACAGGGGGAGGGAGGGGGGGTTAAAAAGTGGTAAAACATTGTGCACGTGCACGGAAAAAAATTCTTGAGGCGAACAAGTGAATCGAGAATATATTAAACTCAAAGAAAGTGTCCGCTTAGATTAGGTAAAACGTTGAGTTAGAAGAGTTAAATATTTAGTTACTTTATGTAAACTGTTCTCATAAATCAGCAATTTGGACAAAATTGCTAAGTTGGAGAGTTTATTATTTTCGACAGATTATGTGTAATTTTATTATCTTTAGATTAGAAAAAATTTAGTTGTTTTAGAAATATTTTAACTTGCAGTAGCCAATCTTTGATCTGATATCGCGAAAATGAATTTCTCTGAAATCCGTATAATGCATTTGGAAGTCAAGTATGTTGTTTTTTTTGCGTTTCTTGATATTTCAATATAGCTATCGCCTACAATCGAAACATTTGTAAATTATTATTACAGCATCATAAACTCCATTTAATATTAACATTCGCGCACATTTCAAGTGGTAAAAAGCGTCTAATTGCCCTAAGTAAATCTGGACTGTAAATAGACCGTCGCCATTTGATTTTGCTGCTCACACAATGCACCGGCGCTTTTCCGATAATTCCTTCAGACACCTATTCTTAATATCCCTATTATAGCTATACTTATTAGGAGTTTGACTAGACGATATCCCTGGTATATGGAAAATGGTCAAGGATATTCATTTTCGCTGATCCAGGGATCTTTCTTAATTCCTTCGTTCGTTTTCAGGTAAATGTTTAGCTATAATGGGGAATACTATCCCTGTCACAGCTCAATTTTTTTTACCGCGTGGTATATGGATGGCCCCTATCGACAAAAGATACGAAAAAAAATTGATAGAAAAAAGTTACGCAACCTTAGAAGAGATAAAATTTTGTTATAATCTATTACATTCTCATCACTTATGATTGAGAAAGTATTACAATTGTACGAATTTTGGTATCACAACATTCAAATTTCGAAGCAAGCGATGAGAATTCCGAAAAAGAAGTCTTAAGAAACGATTATAGTTTTTGAAAAGTCCTCAAAAATGTCTTTTACCCTTTTTTCTATAGAACTTGTCATTTTGGTTTATTTATCAAAAGTACTACACAGGAAATCTATAATTCAAAACTTGAGCCAACAAACGACGCAATATATGGGGAAAAGTTTTTGGAGAAATTTCAACGTTTAAAGATTCCTCAAATATCTTGATTAGCATTTTTTGACAGAACTCTTCGTTTTTAATTCATTTATCGAAATAGATATGAATAAATGGAAAATTCAATAATTTGCTTGACATTTTTTTTTCTTTCTTGAAAAAAATATTGTTTGGTTGAAAAATCAACTTTTTGTTAAATATGGTAATTTCGTATGAATTTAACTCTTTTTACTTTAGAATTGAAGTATTTTTTATTTTCATTTTTTGGGTTAAAAATTCAACTACTGGGTGAAAATTTAAGCTACTTCCACAAATTAATTTATTAGTTGAAGATTAATTATTTTAGTTAAAATTCAACCTCTTTAGTTGAAAACTTTACTATTTTGTGGAAAACTCGTTTTTTGTTTCTGTTGTTATTTTTTAGACATTTATCTATTTTATAAATTGGTGTTATGGTTTTGGCCAGATGAAATAATAATCAAAGGAAGGTCTTGTAATTTTTGTCTACTGGCCGTAGACAAAAACTAGAAGACCTTCCTTTGATTTATCTATTTTTGTTAAATATGCAATATTTTTAGGTGAAATATTAGAAATTTGAAGCTTTTTAATTACAATCAGTATTTTTTTAAATCAAGTTTTTTGAGGCATATACCGCTTTTTTGGTGTTAAAAAACGTTTTATTATTGTAAAAAAAAATTTTATTATAAAAAATGTTGTGCCGACATGTTTCAACCTGATTTTCAGGTCCTTTTCAAGGCTTATTCTAAAAGGAAATAGATACGTTAAGAAATAAAATAGAAATTATTTCATTAGTATGTGCTCATTAGGCAAAAACTAAAAACAAAGCGGTGTAGGCCTCAAAAAACTTTATTTATCACTTACTGCAAAAATAAATACAAGTATTTTTTTAAGTTCTTTAAAAATACAAAAAGAGATATCTAAATTGTTCGAACTTTTTCTCGAACTTCGGAACTTAATTAATAATTGATATAAAAAAAGTACTCTAGATTAACTCTTTTCCATAACAGATTAACAAATTAGTGAAGTTTCGTTAAGGGAGTGAAACAAATGAGGACTTCTTAATTCATCGTCATCGATATGCGTAAAAGATGGACTTGGAAATGAAAAGAAGTAATGAAACCGGAAGGGAAATTAATTGAATTTTTCGAAACTTGCTTGGAAGACAGACGACGTTAATTAATTATATCAACTGCAGAAGAGGCAACGAGGCAACGAGGCAACGAAGTGAACCTGATTTGGCTAACGAGGCAAATTCTTAATTTAAAGAAGGCACTCGTCGTACCTTTCCGCCATTACAGATTCACGTCGTCCTCTCTTCCCACCCACAGTTGGTTCGTTTTAACGAGAATCGATTCACGATTATTTCCTTTTAATCCGCCATTATTTGCCACTCGCTCACGCGAACTTTCCTTTCCAATGCCGCAAGGCTTTCTTCAGTTTAAAGGCTAGAAATTTCAGTGAAACTTTCTACAATTATCTTCTTATAAAAATGTCGATTATTCCGAGTGTCTACTCAAAACCTGAAGAAAAAATGCTCTCACAATTGCAGATTTCTTCAAGGCAAAATTAATGTGGGCAAAATTAATTCAATTTATAGTAAATTTCAAGTAAAAAGATTGTATTTTCTGCAAGATGGATACATTTTTAACCACTTTTCATCGAAAAAGCTTAATTTTCAACAAAAAGACGATTTTTGAACAAAATATACGAATTCTAAAAAATATAGTTGAATTTTCAACTTAAAATATCAATTTAAAAACAAATAGTTAAATTTTCAATTAAAAAATAATTAGCTTTCAAGAAAAAATTGAAAAATTTAATTAAGAGTCTAAAAAATTAATTTGTCACCAAAAATCAAACAAATTTTCAACCAAAAATGAATTTTTAAATAACTTGATGAATTTATAACTGGAATAGATTAATTTTAAACCAAAAAGATGATTTTTTAAAAACAGAGTTTAACTTTTATTTATTTTTTTTAGATTCAACCAAAAAGATTAATTTTCAAATAAAAGGATGAATATTTAAATGGAATACTTTTTTCAACCAAATAGACGATTTCTCTACCAAATACATGACTTTATACTCCAATAGTTGAATTTTCAACTTGAAAAGATCAATTTTTAAATAAATAGTTTTAATGGTATATAATACGTTACCCAAAAACTACCCCTAAGTCATACATACCCTCCCCTTGTCATCAAAAACGTTTTACAAGTTGGAAAACCACCTTGAACAGTGTAAATATGATTTAGAACTCCAAATTAATTACATGACACTTGAAAACTTCTATTTCATTATAATATTCTAAAATCTACCCTTCCACGTGAACGTATGCAACAGAACATATATATGTATGAAAAAAGCATTAAAAGTAATCAAACTTAGAAGAAACTGTTAGTTGATATTTTTTTGTTCTTTTTTTTCTCTTTGATAATGTATAATACGTTCCCGAAAAACTACTCTAACTCATACATATCCTCCCCGCGCCATAAAAAATTTTTTAAAAGTTGGAAAACCACCCTAAACAATATGAAATGATTTAGAACTCCAAATTAATTATATGACTTAAAAAACCCTGTTAGTTGATATTTTTTCCCTATTTTTTTTGCTCCAAAAAACTACCCTTCTACGTAAACGTCTACAGCCGAAAATATATATGTATGAAAAAAGCAATAAAAATAATAAAACTTAGAAAACACTATTAGGCGATATTTTTTTCTCTTTCTTTGTTCTCCAATGAAATATAATACGTTCTCCAAAAATTACCCCTATGTCATACATACCCCACTTTCGTGATCAAAATTTTTTAATTATGGAAAACCACCTTGAACAATGTGAACATGATTTAGAATATCAACTAAATTATATGACACTTAAAAATTCCCCCCTCTCTATGATTTCCCCGAAAAACTACCCTTCCACATGAACGTATGCAGCGACACACACACGCGCGCACACACGCGCGCACACACGCGCGCACACACGCGTGTGTATGTATGTATGAAAAAAGCATAAAAAATAATAAAACTTACAAAAAACTGTTACTCGATATTTCTTTGTTCTCTTTTTTCTGTCTGATAATATCTAATGTGCTTCCAAAAAACTACGCCTAAGTCATACATACCTTCTCCTCGTGATCAAAAACGTTTTAAGAGTTGGAAAACCACCTTTTAAAATGTAGAAATGCCTAAAAGCTCAAAATTAATTACATTACACTTCAAAATTTTCCCTTCATTATCGTTTCCTCAAAAAACTACCCTTCCACGTAAATGTGTGCAGCAGAACATATATATGTTAGAAAAAGCATAACAAATAATACAAGGGAACGTATTATATATTACCAGAGAGCAAAAAAGAGCAAAAAATATCAACTAACAGTGTTTTCTAACTTGTATTATTTTTCATGCTTTTTTCATGCAAATATGTGTTCTGCTGCATACGTTCACGTGGAAGAGTAGTTTTGCGGGAAATTATAATGAGAGGGAAATTTTCAAGTATCATGTAATTAATTTGGAATTCTAAATCATTTTCACATTGTTCAAGGTGATTTTCCAACTTTTCAAACGTTTTTGATGACGAGGGGAGGGTATGTATGACCTAGAGGTAGTTCTTGGGTAACGTATTATATACTATCGAAGAGCAAAAAAAGAGAAAAAAAATTATCAACTTCCAGTCTCTTCTTAGTTTGATTATTTTTAATCTTTTTTCCATACATATAAATGTTCTGTTGCATACGTTCACGTGGAAGGGTAGATTTTGGAATATTATAATGAGATAGAAGTTTTCAAGTGCCATGTAATTAAATTGGAGTTCTAAATCATATTTACATTGTTCAAGGTGGTTTTCTAACTTGTAAAACGTTTTTGATGACAAGGGGAAGGTATGTATGATTTAGGGGAAGTCTTTCGGCTATGTATGATATATTATTAAAGAGTAAAAAAAAGAGAAAAAAAATATCAACTAACAGTGTTTTCTGAGTTGTATTATTTTTTATGCTTTTTCTTACATATATATGTTCTGCTGTACACATTCACGTAGAAGGATCGTTTTTTAAGGAAACCATAATGAGGGGGCAATTTTGAAGTGTAATGTTATTAATGTTGAGCTTCAAAGCATGTCTACATTTTAAAAGGTGATTTCCAATTCTTAAAAAGTTTTGATCACGAGGGGAGGTTATGTATGATTTAGGGGCAGTTTTTCGGTAACGTACTATATATTATCGGAGAGCACGAAAAGAACAAAAAAATATCAACTGACTTTGTTTTCCAAGTTTTCATATTTTTTATTATTTTTTTAATACATAGATATATGTCACGCTGCATACGCTCAGGCAGAAGGGTAGATTTTAAGAAAATGTGATAACGAGGGTGAAATTTTAAAGTGTAATGTAATTAATTTTGAGGTCTAGAGCATTTCTACGTTTTTTAAGGTACTTTTTCAACATTAAAAACGTTTTGATCATGAGGGGGGTATGTATAACTTAGAGATAGTTTTTTGAAAACGCATTAGATATTATCAGAGAGCAAATAAAGGCAAAAAACAAATATCAACTAACAGGGTGTTTTAAGTTCTATTATTTTTATCCTTTTTTCATACATATATATCTTCTGCTGCATACGTTCACGTGGAAGGGTAGGTTTTCAGGAAAATTATAAAGAGGCGGAAATTTTTAAGTATCATGTAATTAATTTGGAATTCTAAATCGATTACACATTGTTAAAGGTAGTTTTTCATTTTTTAAAACGTTTCTAATCACGACGGGTATGTATGACTTAAGGGTATTTTTTCGGGAATTGATTATATATTATCAAAGAGCAAAAAAGAGCAAAAAAATATCAACTAACAGTTTCTTCTAAGTTTAATTATTTTTTATGCTTTTTTCATACATATATATGTTCTGCTGCATACGTTAGTGTGGAAGGGTAGTAGTAGTTGGTGTGACTGGAAGGGTAGTTTTGGGGAAATTATAAAGAGAGGGAAATTTTCAAGTGTCGTGTATTTAATTTGGAGTTCTAAATTATTTTTTCATTGTTCAAGGTGGGTTTAGAACATATAAAAAGTTTTCGATGACGAGGGGAGGTCTGTATGACTAAGGGTAGTTTTTGGGTAACGTATTATGTATTATCGGAGGGCAAAAAGAGAGAAAAAAAATATCAACTAACAGTTTTTTCTAAGTTTAATTATTTTTAATGCTTTTTTCATATATATATATATATATATATATATATTTATTCTTGCTGCATACGTTAACGTGAAAGGGTAGTTTTAGGTATACCATTATAAAAAGAGGAAAATTTAAAAAGTGTTATGTAATTAATTTGGAGTTCTCAATCATTTTTTCATTGTTCAAGGTGGTTTTTCAACTTTTAAAATGTTTTTGATCACGGGGGCGGGGGTTGTTACTAAGATTTAGGAGTAGTTTTTTGAGAAACGTAATATATGTTATCATAGAGCAAAAAAAAAAGCAAAAAAATCTCCACTTATCGTTTATTGCCTTATAATAATTTTTAGTGAGTTGTCATAGGTGGCGGCGCTAATGGACGGACCTCAGACCCTTGCGCATCCCGCGTAGCTCCTGATGCACCTACCTGCAGCGCGGTATCAATTCTCGGAAGGGCTATAGAAGGGAAGTCTGTTAAAAAGTTTCACTCTAAATGTTCAAACAAGGAGATGAATTTTTAACTAAAATGATGGCATACTCAACTGGCAGAGTTAAATTTTCAGTCAAAAAATATAGATTTCAAAATAGGACAAAACGAATTTGCAACGACATAGTCAACTAAACTACTATGAAGCTACTTTTACGAATAAAGATTAATTTGTTATTTAATTTTATATTGCAATTAAAAAATAATTAACGCAAATAAAACAAAAACTATGGTGTTCGAAGAAAAGAGTGAGAAAACACTATACAATATTTTATTAAATAATGAGAGAATTGAACAAGTTGATAAGGTCGTATACCTTGGTAGCTTATTTACTAGGGACGGGAAGATAGATGAGGAATTAGATAGACGAATAAATGAAGGTAAGAAGGTTATTGGTAGAGCAGGTCCCCTTATCAGAAGTAAAAATATATTTAAAAAAAGCTAAAATGGCCATACATAATTCCATATTTGTACCGACAGTACTATACGGTAGCGACACGTAGACTTATCAAGAAAAAGATAAGAGTAAAATTAATGCAATTGACATGAGATTCATGCGCATAATATGCGGGAAAACCCTGATGGACAATGTAAGTAACGAGACAATTCTAAAAGAATGCGGTGCAGAAGAGACGCTAGTAGACACATGGGAAAGAAATCGGTTATGATGGTTCGGACATCTTGAGAGAATGCCAAATGAACGACTAACGAAACAACTGTATCAAGGTAAAGTAAATGGCAGCGTGCCCAAAGGCTGACCGCGGAAAGAATGGTTAGAATGTGTGAATGAGACCTTACTCAGAAGAGACATAAGAAGTCACATAAATACGAGAGCCTGCATGAAAAAATGCATGGACATAAAAGAAGCTAGGGAAGTATACCAGGACAGGAAAGTATGGCGGCAAATAGTTAATAAAAAGAGTGTCAGTAGAGTTAATGACGCCTGAAACAAAGACCTTGGCTATTAATGGACCCAAGTGGGGAACCTTACATAACGACTTCGTGAGGTTCTTCGCTTGGGGTGATTGCTAGAGAGATTGATCAGCAACCAGGGTCGGAGCAGTGTTGCGGAACGATCGTGTTATTTACTTAAATAGCACGAGAATGCTGGATCAATCTGAAAAATCTCTATCCTTTCCACACACTACTCCTTTCCCCTGCCGAGTGAGTCACGCCTACCCCGAAAGGGAAATGGCTTAATGGTGTAATAATAATAATAATAATAATAATAATTTGATGATTAATTGAAAATCCTCAAAAAAGAACAGAGATATATTTTTCAAAATGCAGCATTTTCCGAATGAACAATTCATATTTATAGGATTTTCTTTTTGTTTCGAGGGCTGATTTTCTTAAGTTCTTTAAACTGGATTTTCTCAAAAACCCCACTTTAATTTTTTCTTTGAGAAGTGGATGGTAATCTTTCACACATATAGTATCTCCTGAGATTCGTTCTTGTTAAATCATTGCTACTCATCGAAAAAATTGTTTTTGAAAATCGAAATTAGACATTTTTTTCGGAAACAAGGAAAGATACAAAAAAATATTCAAATAAAAGTTTACG
>NC_046665.1:60526966-60534209 GCF_010883055.1 Belonocnema kinseyi
TAAGAATTAGGTCTTCAAAATAGTTACGTGTTCTTAAAACTGATAGGATTCTGAACTTCTATAAAAGCAGAAAATTTAAAGAAATATGAAAAAAGCGGAGCTTTTCAGAAAATATTTTTTATCTTCCATTGAATTTTCAAAACATGAAAATAAGATTTTTACAAGAATCCCACTATTTAATTTTTTTCCTATGTTTTTTTTTAATCAAAAGATTAACAGGGTTTAAAGCCGGCAAAAATGTGTTAACATAATTTTTTTTGCTAATTTGTCATTCTTAGGAAATTTTCATTTTTTGAAATAAATTGAAAAAGCAAGAACTTCTGTCGCGAACGAAATAAAAAATCCCAAATATCTACGCTTATTCAGAAAATACTTTTTGTTGAAAAAATAGTTATAAGTTATTAAACTGTGAATTACTGTATTTCAATACCGATTCATTCTGATACTCTAAGCTGACTTTGACTAACCTAAGTTTGACCTGAAATAGAATTAGTCCAAAAAGGTTGTAAACAAAATTGTGAATTATTGTAAACAAGCATTTTAAGCAACAAAACTAAAAACAATAAATTAAATTAGCTAATAACTAAATTTTCAAATATTAGATAACAATTGCCGAAACAATAAGTAATAATTATTAATTTTTGATCAAAAGCGTTCGAAACTTAAAAGGAAAATCGATTTTAAACTGAACCGTTCCAAATCAAACAATTTTGAATTGATGAAATTAAGAAAAAAATACAATATTTATAATGAAATAAAAAGGAATTGAGCTTTTATTACTACTAAATAAAAGCGTTTAAAACGTAATAATTTGACATTTTTAAGCAGAAGCTCTCAAAAATGAAAAATTAAAGATAAATGTTAAAAAATGGACAATTTCATTAAAAAGGAGTTAGAAATGTATCATTTCTAATTCAAAGCATAACAAATTGAGCAATTTGATTTTGAATAAATGAATCTCGAAACTAAATGATATTGGATTGAAATTTTAAAAACAGAAGAATTTAAAAATGTAAAAAATGGAATATTTTGTGATTAGAATTTTTAAAATTGTACAATTTTATTAACAAAGAGTTGAAATTGCATACTTATTTCTAAATCAAAGCGTTCTAAACTGAACAATTTAATTTTGAATTAAAGGATTACGAAATTAAATCATGTCGGATACAAATTTCGAAAATATAAAAATTTCAAAGCGTTAAAAATTAAATATTTCCAAATTAGAGTTTTGACAATGTGATTATTTAAAATTCAAAGGAATTGAATTTGTATTATTTATAATTAAAAGCGATAAAAATTGAATTAACATTGAAAACTTTTGAACTTTAATAATCTTTAATTTGAAGCAATTAATTCTCACAATTTAAAGTTGAAAGCTAAACGGAACCTTTCAAAGTCTAGAATATAGTGTTAAATATGACCTTATTATAAATTCTGGTTAAAAGTATCAGAAGCTTCTGGCTGACAATTTTCTGTTTGATGCTACCAGAAATTCGAGTAAATGTAACCAGAAACATTTATTACACTGTTTTATGGTAGCTTAAGAATACAACGTTCTGGTCAACATAACCGGATATTCTGGTACATCTAACCGGATGTTCTGTTAAGGTCAACCAGATATTCTGGTAGACATCGATTTTCTGCTATTGAATCTAATAAAAGTTCCCGGCAACAAAGTGCAGAAACTATTTTCTGCTTTTCTAAAATTTCGTCTCTCTATAATCAATATATAAATATATGTATTAATAAATGGCGATATATACAACACTTAAAGCAAAAGTAGCATATTGTTTGTGCGTTCTGTTTTTGAAACTATTCGTTAAGACTATTTTATTCGTGATTTTATATAATATATGCATGAAGATCACCTTTTAGTATTTTCGAGAATATTTTTCGAAGACACCCAAAAAATATGTACTTGGTTCGGAAACTAAAAATACAATACAAAATTCGCGATTGTTCGAGAATTGGACATTAACGCCAAAGAGTCAATTGACACACCCAGCAAAATGACATAAGAGAAAAGACAGTTGACTGGTAATCAACACAAGATTGCGACACTTTTGTTACCAGCAATATTAAACAAAATAGTTTTGACCAGAAAAAATCAACCAGAGTTAAGTGACTAAAATTTTCTAGTCATATTAACCAAAATTTCGGATTAAAATAACTACAAATTTGTTAACCAGGCGCGTCTAGTAACTTTAACTAGAACTTTTTTTGAGTGTAAGATCAAAAAATGAACCGTCATTTTCACCCATCGAAATAACAAAATTTTCAATCATTAAAATTTGAAATTCAATAATTCTGAAAAAATGTAATAAAAAGTTATTTTAAATAAAAATTTTAATTTTCAAAATCAACCATTTCAATTTTAATTGCAAAACAAAAACTTATGAAACGGAAAAAATTTGTATTCAGGGTTCAACATGAAAGTTCAGAACTCTAAGATTGTAACCATTGAAAACTGAAGAAATTATTCAATTACTACTGCACTATCAATTTTTGATAGTTTAATTTTTATCTATTTATATTGCGCAACAAAATTAAAATTATGCGTGTTTTTAAACCTAAAACAGAACATCAGACAATTTGTAGATATATTACACTGACCCGTGTAGAAATTTCTCCAGTTGGCCCCACTACAACAAGGTTTCTAGTCGGATCCCGACCGGGCTACCTCTGGCTGGGTTTCATGGACAGGAACCGGCCGGCAGCCGATCGGGCTACATATTTCTCGAATCAACAAGTCGGGAGCCGCCCGGTTACTATCCGGGCCAACCCTGCTTATATCTCATGGTCGGGAGCCGACCGAGCACTGGCCAGGATAATTTTTTTGTCAAAATTACACATTTTTTAAGAGGTGTGATGTTATCAAATACGTCATTATGGATGATAGCTGAAGTTGAAACTCGTTGAAAAAGCCATCCTCATAAGCTACAGTTCAGAAAAGTTAAAGTACCAACTTTTAAGTACTCTTTTTCTAATTATTTATTATTATGTGGCTTTATGTAAATATAAAATACACGAACTTTCAACAGACATATCAGTAAAATACTTTTCAAATCAATAATTTAAATAGATTACAATTTTTCTTCGCGTAATATTTTGTTTTTTTCCCGTTTTAGACTATTTTGCAACTTGTTACAATGATTCTTAATGATAAAATTTTTTTGACTTTCGTGTAAGGTTTGGTTTTTAGGTGTTTTATACTATTTTACAACGTTTAAGATTGATATAAAATGTAATTTCTTTCTGAACATTTGCAATTTTTCATAAAGATGGACCTTAGAATTTTTTTCTTAAAAAAAACAGTTCGAATTTCAAAAAACTGTCTTAGAATTTTTGTCACAAAATACATGGTTTGAAATTCTGAACTCATGAAACCTTAAAATTTGTGGTGTGAAAAAGATATAAACAAATTTCAACAATTTTATTATTGCCAATCAGCGCCCGGCCAGCTACCGTCTAAACATACGATCATAAGATTTGTCCGATTAGAGCCCAATCAGCCCCCGACTAGAAACCTTGTTGTACCAAGGCTAACCCGGGCTATTTCCATGCGGGAAATACATTAAAAAAATTTATTTATTCATTTTATATACTTTTTATACACAATAACGTCAGTCAAACGCAATGCCTCGAAAAGTAGGTAGCTCCCGGTCTATTAAAAAAATCTCGAAATCGTGCTATTGGAAACAGAAAAATCAAAAGGTTTAATGCTAAGTATGACAATGTTCAGGTTCCTTATAACATTTATTATAAAATTCTGGTTAGTACTGTATTATTTTTACGAAAAACGGTGAAAAAACGATTTTTTGTTTGTTTTTCGATTTTTGGCTGCTATTTTGTTATTTTTGCACGTATATTTAAAAAAATTATAGAGGACATAGAAATCGTCATACTTTACATAAATTTTTTGACTTTTCTGTTTAAGATGGCCCAGTTTCAAGATTTTTTCAACAAGCCGGACCTACCTACTTTTCGAGGCGATGCGTTTGACTGACATTTTTGTGTATAAAATAAATGAAAAAATTGTTTAAATATATTTCAAGAGTGCACTAATTAAACGTAACAAATTCTACATCAATACATTTTTTAACAATCTCATACAAAAGTCACAAAAATAGCGTTTTTTCGGGAGTAGTAACAAGAATGACCCCTCAAGAAGTACGTTTAAAACTTATCAAGAAATTTCACAAAAGATTTCCAAGTATCTTTTGAGATTTCCTTGTCTATAAAGGATTTCAAGGAGGTTTCCATATTTTTGATGCATTTCAATTAATTTAAAAATACTTTTAGAGATTTAACGACTTTTAAGCTTTTTTTTAAAGTTTTCAATGATTTTGAAAATTTTTTACAGCATGTCACAGACCTTCTGAAGGTTATCCATGGCGAAGAATTTTTTGCATAAAAGTACAAAAAACTATATCCATTTTTATAGGCACTTACAAATAAATACAATTAATTACAATCAAAATTGCAGGAAAGTACAACCCTATTCTATTATTCGGATAAATTTTGTACTTTTCTTTGTATATTTTTGTATTTTATTTCAGTTTTAATTTTATACAAGAATTTACAGGAAGTGCAACCAGAAGAATTTACAACTATAAAAATCTACAGGAATTTACAGGTTCTTCAGGCAAAGAGTTGTTCTTATTCAACATAGGATGACAAATATTTATACTATTTCAATGAGATAATTTTAAATGAAGATGTGTACATGATCTCTATTAAAAAAAAGCTTCTATGTTTAAACTTTAATGGAATATTGAAAGGCAATTCAATAAATAATATTCATTAAACAACAATGAAACAGGAACTTGATGTTTTTTCTTTAATTATATAGCAAGCGATTAGACACCATATTTGTATTTTAAAATTATACAATTATAATGTTCTCACTATTTTTCTTCCAAGGTTGAAGAAGAAGAAATTTCTTACTACAAATAAAAATTGAAGAATCGAGAAAGAATTTATTATGGTCATTAGAATAAAAATATTAATAACAAATATATATTAGAATACTTTGAAATCTAAAACTTTAAAATTAAACCTTTAAACTTTTTCAATGCAAACGCTCAATAAATAGAGGTGTAAAATGAAGGCCATTAGCACGTTTCATTTCAACATTTTAAGATTAAATTCCGTTAAACTGGAAAATTTTAAAGTTTTATAAGTCGTACAAAAAATGGACAATTTTGACAATTTTCCAGGAATCTAATAAAAATCTTGTTATTATCTTGGAACTCGAATCCTTTTTACAATTTGTTTAAGATCCTGCAAAATTGAAAAAATTTCCTTAAGGTCTTAAAGATACTTGAAACCCTTCAAAATTTTTAATTTTTTAATAAGTTTGATATTATTTTAAAGATGACCACTCTTGATTCAATACGAACCTGAAGTTAGGTGCTTTTCTAACAATTAATAGAATAATTGAATAATAAAACTATTTTCAAATCATATCTAGATAAAATGTTATTTAAAAAAATGTCGCATAACTGTATTTGCTGCTGGATCTATGATTTATTATAGCAGCAACATTTCTTGTTAAGAGTGTAATATCTTTAGGAAGTTGTAATTTCTAGATTACATACATTTCTTCAGCTGTAGTTTTTTGTTAAAACTTGTACTTTTTTGTAACAAAAAAGAATTGTATAAAATTTAACATAAGTACATAATTAAATACAAACAGCTCATTTTTTCTTGTGTTTTCTTGTAGAAAAGTAAAAGAAATTAACAATATTTCAATATCTCAATTATAAAATTGGTATAACTATTGATTAATTTTTTTTTACTTTGCTGTAAATACTGATAGTTTACTGCAGAAATTTATTCAGAAATAAAATAAATCAAAAATAAATTTTTTTCAAAATAATTCGATGTATGAATATCACGTGTAGAAATGCAAATTTAAGGCTGATCGGGTGTCCGACCACTTGGCCCCACTTTAAGTCAGGGGCTAGTCGGGACTACTGATTAGCGTCCCCGACCAGTTCCGTCACGGTGAATTAGTCGGGGGCTGACTAGTCGACCCGACTTATCCCAGTCGGGGTCTAGTCGGGTACTGGTAGGTTCCGTACAATAACTCGATTGTCCCAAAAAAATAGTGCTGAATTTAAAATTTTCAAAAGCACTGTATATCAACTATATTCTACTTCACTAAAGTGTTGTATGTATCTTTATGTAAAAAATGAAACGACATTCTAATAACGTAGAACCACCTATCTCACGGTTATGAGACGTGGTTGTGGCTGAAATTTTACCGCGATTTCGCTGAAAGCGGGTGCAATTTTCCAGATTAGCACCCGCTCCCGGCGAAATCCTACGGTTGTCCTTATGACAAATTTTTAAATATATATATATATATGTGTGTGTGTGTGTGTGTGTGTGTAAGTTTTAAACGTACTTCTTGAGGGGTCATTCTTGTTACTACTCCCGAAAAAACGCTATTTTTGTGACTTTTGTATGAGATTGTTAAAAAATGTATTGATGTAGAATTAGTTACGTTTAATTAATGCACTCTTGTAATATATTTAAACAATTTTTTCATTTATTTTATACACAAAAATGTCAGTCAAATGCAACGCCTCGAAAAGTAGGTAGGTTTGGTTTTGATTCCTCTAGAATCAAACCGAAGGGCCTATGACAAAGCCACCGAACGCGTCCATAAATAGGCAGTCGCGGACAATTCTCCACGGGTGGTCCAGAAGGAATTAACCCCCAAGCGGAGGTGTGAAAACCGTACCGAAAGCTGAATGGCACCTGGGTGAGGTGTCTAGAACGGTGACTCTGAGATACCGGGCGACCTCTCGGAGTACGCAGCCTTATCGTTGCATGCGGGGCTCTACAAGGATGGACGAACCCTTTTCCCTAGCTTCTCGTGGGAGCAACAATGACAACACCAAACATAGTTGTAGTAAGTGCGGTTCTAGAGTGCTACGATGCAAGTGTGGCCCGTGAACGGGGCTATATGGCACGGCTGCATGCTCTGTGGTGCGAGAAACACCCGGAGCTATCGTACTTTTCGCAGCAATGTCTGCAAAACCATGCTGAACTACTCCGTAAAAGGGGCTATGTAAGCGGAACGCCTACTCTACCACAGCTAGAACAAGCCGGCAACAAAAAAAGAGAGGCAACACTAAGACCAACCGCGGGCAGGCATCCAATAGATGAAGAGCGATTCTTTACGACCCGGAGAAACATCAACACCAAGGTTTCTCTCAAGCCTAAAGATCTG
>NC_046665.1:60534309-60535819 GCF_010883055.1 Belonocnema kinseyi
TTACATGGACGATCTTAAGATCTATGCTAAAAACAGAGAGCAACTGCATCTAGCTCTGGGGATTGTCGAACGATATACTAAGGAAATTGAAATGGAATTTGGATAGAGAAATGCGCCAAGGTTTATTTGAAGCGAGGAAAACTTAATGGTATCCCTGAAGATCCTGAGCTCGTTGATAGAAGCGCCATACGACATCATTGCGCTGGAGAGACTTATACATACCTGGGCGTGCCACAGAGCCGCATTTAGGATTTGACATCTATAAAGGATACTCTCCGAAGCAGATACAAACGTCTCATCCGACAGATTTGGTCTTCCGAACTGTCGGCGAGGAACAAAGTATCTGCAACGAACATGCTTGCCGTCCCGGTACTACTCTATTCATTTGGAGTAGTTCCATGGACCAAGAACGAGCTCAGATCTCTTGATATCGGGACAAGAAAGGTTATGCACATGAACAAAAGCATGCATCTTAAGTCTTCCGTTCCGCGACTGTACATCTCACGCCGTCAAGGGGGTCGCGGAATATTGAGTCTTGAATGTCTTCACAACAGGATTATTCTGGCTACAGCACATGGAGTTGCAAATGGAAGAGATCCTCTTCTTAAAATGGTCAGAAATCACGAAGAAGTGGACAAAGGGGCGGTTCTGTACAAAGCAGCAGAGGAGGCTGCTGAAACAGTTGAACTTGACTTCAGTATTAGGGGTGAGCAAAATGCATCAAATCTAATCTATCTCGAGTACTCACTCCTGAAAGCCCGGATTAAGAAAGCACAAGAGAAAAACTTTCGTGAACAGCTCCTCGATAAGAGGATGCACGGTATCTTCCACAGAAATGTGAAGGATTAGTCAATGTCTTGTGAGCTAACATTTGCTTTCCTTAAATCGCCAGGATTGAAGTCTGGTACAGAGGGTTTCATTTTTGCATGCCAAGACGGTGTCATTTCCACCTTAACATACCGTCGCCACAATTTGAGCCAAGACATTCCCGATGATAGCTGCAGGGCGTGCCATGCACACCCCGAGCATTTAGCTCACATACTATCTAGTTGTCCAACACACGCGGGAACGACCTACATTCAAATGCACAATTTGGCACTAAGAGTGCTTTATTACCATCTCTGTCACTCCTACGGCATTCACCTTAATATCGCTCCTCTAAATGCTCCTAGAGAAATTGAGTCAATTGCCGAGAATGGGAAGTGCCGCATATACTGAAACTTTATATTCTCGACAATTGTTTCTGTTGCTCACTCAAGGCCTGACATGGTCCTTCTTGACTTCGAGAAGCGAACCATGTTCGTTATCGAATTTTCGGCACCAGCCGACAAAAACATCATAGCCAAGGAGAATGAAAAGAAAGAGAGGTATCGAGACCTTATAAAGGAGTTGCAACGATTGTACCCGCAATATTCTCTTAAACTGATCGTCCTTATCATCGGCGCTCTTGGAGGTGCCAAGCTTTCACTTGCTAATAGCCTAAAAAGCATCCCTGCGTGTCAACAATATG
>NC_046665.1:60535919-60542019 GCF_010883055.1 Belonocnema kinseyi
TGCAAGATACGAGTATGAGAGTAGAGAAAGATGTTTTCTTTTCAAAAGTGATTTCTCGAGCGAATGATTTCCTTTTTTTTTTTTTTTAGTTTTCGTGTAAAGGCTGGACCGTGCAGTTCTGAAATTTGCTTAGATTATGCTCTGTACATTCACATGATATAGATTATTTATAGTGATGCCGCCGAACGATATTCTTCAATACTGAGACGATACCGATACGATACTCCCCTTTCAGTCTCGGATTTGTATCGCTTTCGGTTTTGTGTCGTATCGGAAAAATATCGAAAGTGTAGTCTTGTATCGGTATCGTATCGGAGTTCCGAGACAAAATGACCAGATGGGATTTGCCTCGTTCACAATAGGAGAGAGAGAATCTAAATTCTAGACAAATAAAAGTTTGTTCCATTTAAACAAAAGTTTTTATTAAAATAAGTTCTCTTACTTTTTATCTGTTGAGCAAGAGGCACAGAGATATTCCTCAACTTCTATTTGAAACGAACCCTATTTTATGTTTTATGTTTGCTTATTTATTTATCTTATCATTAGTGGAAGTTTAAGAGCTATTTTGAAGTTTTTGAATGATTCGAAAATAATTTAAATCTTGAAAATATTGCAATAAAATTTTAACAAAAATGACATTTTTGAAGACAACCAAGAACATAGAAGCTTTTCAAGCGCTTTGAAAGTTGTAAAGAAAATAATGAATTTTCTTCAGTTTTCTAGAAAAATTTCATAATTAATTAAAATTTTTTATTTGAAAAACAACAATTTTTTTATTTCAAAAACTTGCAAACTTGGCCCAAAAAGAATCTGAAAGATTTTAAGGTATTTTTTCATTTTCCAGTTTTTTTAATTTTAGGAGAAATTCCAAATATTTAAATAGATACTTAATTGTCAAAGAACATTTTAAAAAATGAAAAAGATTTCTCTAAAGGTCGAAAAAATGTAGAAGGTATAAAGGCAATTTTTGTAATTTTTGAATTTTATCCAATTTTTTTATTCGAGTTAGTTCCAAAGACTTTTATGAATTTTTCACAAGAAGTAAATTTCCAAAGATAGAGCACAAAAAATTTAGAAGCCTTTCATGTGTTTTAAAAGATATCAAGAAAATAATACATTTTCTTATGTTTTCTAGCCAAATTGAAATTGATTCTTTTTCTGTTTGAAAAATTAATTTGACGAGAATATTCAAAAAAGATTCCAAAGTATGTAAACACATTTACAAACTTTTCATAAAAAGAATGTGGAAGGTTTTTAGGTAATTTTTTCAATTTATCATATTTTTTTACAGGAAAAATTCGAATTATTTAAAAATATATTCAGAATTTTTCGACTTTTCAAAAATATTTCAAGGATATTTATGATTTGAAGAGAATTAAGCAAAACTTTCAATTAAAAACGTAAATTTTTTAACATTTCGGAAAAACACTTTTAAAAAATTTTGAAAGGTTAAAAGAAAATACAAACATTGTTTCAAAATTCTTGGAAAAATTTAAAATAATTTTTTATTTTAATAATTACTTGTTAAAGAATATTCAAAAAGATTAAAAAATAATTCTACAAAATGTGATAGATTTGTGGTAATGTATAGGTGCAATTTTTGTAATTTTGAAAGTTTTTCATAATTTGTTAGAAAAATTCGAGTTAGTTTACAAGATAAGAACTAATTTCAGAATTTTTGAAGAGATTAAAAATATTCTCAAACTTGAAAATGTTGCCGAAAATATATAAAATATTTCATAATTTCTAAAAGTTCTAAAGTTTGAAACGTCAAACTGACCAATTATTCCTTAGATTTTGTAATATTGTATAAAATAAAGAAAAGTTCTGCACATTTTTCTGAATTCATTTCTAACGTATCTGCAATCGTTAGGTATATTTTTAAGTTTTCGGTGAAATCGTAGACAAAAATTGGATCTATACTTCAAAATCAAATTGGCAGTTTTTCTTTTCGCCCTAGTGAAAAAGGGTGAAGTTTAAATTCATCCTCGCTTATATTTTCACAAAACGTAGCACTGCAGCATACTATTTTCCTTATATTCTAAACTTAATTTTAATTAAACTATACAACATGTTTACGACTTTACATAGGTTACTTTTTTTGATTGATACCAAAAAAGTTACTTGGAACGGTGTCCCCACCTACAGCCTTCTGAACTATTGGAAATTGAATTTGAAGTAAATACAAAGACATTAGACTACCGCATTTACTGTTTTTGTCTTCTGTATTGACTTTGTCCTAACGGTATATTATAGCATTTTTAACGAAAATCGAGAAATTTTCAATATTTATTAGTCACTTGGTAGCGAATGCTCGCTTCAGAATCCGACAAAAATTATGCTCACAAACCATCATATCATACGTGTTTTTCCCGCTGAACACGATTCTGTGGTCAGATTGAAGATTTAATGGCTGCAGGTCTCGATTGTCGTGCTTTAAGTAAAAAAAAATTATCACTAGTTTTCGCTATTTTTCCGTAAAAGCTCGAAATAAGAAAATTTTGAGAAATAAAGCACGATAATCGAGACCTGCAGCCGTTTAATCTTCAACTTTACCACAGAATCGTGTTCAGCGGGAAAAAATATGTAAGATATGATGTTTTGTTAGCATAATTTTTGTCGGCTTCTGATGGGAGCATTCCCTGCCAAGTGACTAATAAATATTAAAATTTTCTAAATTTTTGTTAAAAATACTATAATACGCTCGTGGGACAAAGTTAATACAGAGGACAAAAACAATAAATGCGGTAGTCTTAAGTATTCGTAATTACTTCAAATTAATTTTCCAATGGTTCAGAACGCTGTAGGTGGCGACACCAATTCAAGCAAATTTTTTTGCATCAATCAAAAAAAGTAACCTATGTGCTTCGATTCCGGTATGCATTTTTTTAAATATGTACTTATAACTATGATAGCAAATAATATTATTTCATTAATTTCATAATTTGTATAATTTATCACAATTATATTGATAAAAGTGAGTTACAGCGAATTGTAAGCGCAAATTATTATAGGCAAAAGAAATATGATTTTGAAGGATTTATTTCATCGTAAAATAATTATGACATAATAATAATATCAATATTAACTTACATTTTTCAAACGCAAAGCATATTTCTATGGTCATTCCGTCGTTAAATTAACATTTTCGTTTTCATTTTGCTGTAATAATGATTTTCTTTCCTCAAAGTACAATATTTCAGTAAAATAGTCTTGTTAGGCGAAAAAATAGTACACTTGAATTCTATTATATCCCGTGTCGGAATAGCCCCACTTGGCCCCAATAAAAGTCGAACCCTAGTCGGGGGCTAGTCGAAGAACACTTTTAGGCAAACTAGTCGGTGGCTAGTTGGGTTATTTTTTATGAACATTACAAGTCGGGGCCTGGTCGGAGAATAGATTAGGTACTTCAAAACAAATGTAATCCTCTGTTTAGGCTATTTTTATGTCAAAATTCTTAGGCGGGTTCTAGCTAGGCTCTGGTCGGGCTATTCTTGTTTTAAAGTTTCTGACAGAGTGTTATATATAATAAGTAAATCTATGAAAAAGCGCAATAATTTACTTGATTTAAATTATTGAAGACACATTTAATCAACATTTTCCCAAAAACCTGGACTTGCAATTTTTTTGTTTTTATAAAAGAAAATGTGTAAGATAAATTGCTGCTTACATGTTTGAAAAGAATAGTTAAACGCAATTTAATATTTAAATATTGTAGAATATTTAGAAGAACATATTCATGATCAATTCAAAGAGACTTTAAAACTGTCTATTTTGGACATTAAATTTACGCTCTATTCACTACTAATCTTCGCCGCTGCGAGCGGTAGTGTCGATCTTTTCTAATCTTAATTTTAATCTAACTCAGCTGAAAGAAATATTATTGAAATAGCAGGTGAATAATTCCATGTTTGTGAAAGTATGTTCACTCGTATGGTTAGTGTACTACAGTTAAGTTAATTCGATATTGCGAGCATACGAGTACGAGAATCATTGATTAAGAATGTCTAATTTTAATACTTTTTGTATAAGATACTTATAAAAAGAGAGTTAGAATTCTAGCCTGAATAACCCAAACTCTTCATTTATTTCACGCAAAAAGTTTGAGCATTTGAAATTATAAATACTTCCCATCTATGGCCATAGTTCTATATTTTGAATAAATTGTATCGTACACTTACTCGGTAAAATTTCAAATAAATTTAACAAACTCAAGTATAGCATTGGTTCTTGAACTATGTACCAGAGAAAATACTTCGACTTGAGTTCGACTTGGTTATGCCTTGAGTTCGTATCCAAGACATCGATATCTGACCTTGTCTCAAAACTGAGACGAGACATAGGCCTTCGTCTTACTTTTATGGTCACGAGAGGTAAAACGGCGTTTACTTGTCTTAAGTCGAGCCTTGGCTTGGCTAAGAGGACGTTTACTTGACTCAAGACGAGCCTTGTCTTGGCTGAGATTATCGAACCTTTTTTGGCTCACAAATGAGAATAAAATTGATGAATGAAAAATTTGTCATTATTAATTTAGTTATTTTTAATTAAAAAATTCGCAATCCGTGGGTCTGCCTGAGTACAACCCTTAAAAATTTTCCTCAAGAAAATAAATATTGTAACTTTCTAGAATGATCTTTTAAGCCGTTATAAATACGTAAAAACAAACAACATTTTCGATATCATCGTCAAACAAGTATAATACAAATGACAATCCGTAAATAAGTTGATTTAATATATATACACTGAGAAAAATAGATATTAATAAGCAGATCTTAAAAACTTTGATATTTAACCATAATATATAGATATTACGGCATACTATCTACTATCTTCTATTCAACATACAAAATATTGAAGGGCAATATCTGTTTATATTGAAAGTATAAAATATGTGATATTAACATTTAATATCTAAGATATTTAAAAAGCTAAATTTTATCGGAGCAAGGTCGCTGACGTGTGGCGTGGCGACAAAAGATTTTGTCTGTATCTTGAGCTTTCGTCGTCTGTATTATGGTTTTTCGGATATCTTTGCACTATAAGTTTTGGTGGAAAATGGATTAAATGTTCTTGGATATGCTATAATTTTCTCAAGAAAATGAGGACTCAGCTACAGGCATCTTTCATATTAGCCTTGAACAGTGTGTTAATTCTTTAACACAAAAATCGCTTAATTATGCAAAAAGCCGAATGCTTGAGGATTCGGATTTTCAAAACAGAGGACTACGATATTAACATTCTTTTGCATTTTATAGAAAATGGCATCATTTACAGGTAATTTTTGCACAATTAAATAATATTACTTGAATATCTTAGATTCTGCCCTTCAATATCTTGGATATTGTCAGTTAAAATCTTCTTTTTAATATCTACGGATGCTCTACTTCAGTATCTAGATTTCTGCCCCATAGCTAAATCGCTAAGATATTACCTATTAATATCTAGATAGTCTGTGCTGACATCTATTTTTCTCCGTATATATAAATTGTATAAAAATATACAAGATCGTTTAACCATTAACAAAGATCAGCTTTTATAACTGTTAGAAATACCCTTTTTGTTAGGCCAGATATGCGCTCGAAGTTATAAACCGCACGTGTTGAAGTCGTAAAAATTCGACTCAAGAGATAAATTTATGTCGTCAAGGCAAAAAAACTTGTCTCCAAGACATAGCTTTAAGTCTCTCTTCGTCTCAAAACTGAGACATGCTCAAGTCGAACTTTTCGACTTCAGCATGTCTTGATTGGGGGCAATTCAAGTCGAACTCAAATCGAAGCATTTTTATTCGGGTAGACGTTATTCTATTTAAAAGAGTTAAATAAAATGCTGTTTTAAAACTATGATAATTTTTGTTCTTACAAAAGTGTCTCATTGAAAATATTGTTGTCGTTAAACGTGCTTTCAATCGTATTTTTCATCTAATGAAAATAATTTGAATTTGCGATTTTAGTTAACATTTATTTAATTTTTAATACAGATTTAATAACAAACTATAATCGACTGTCCCGCAGAAAATAGCCTTAAATTTTAGACTTTCAAAAACAGTGTATATGTTACAGGCAAAGCATATAATCGAATACTTATTATATACTTTGTCTAG
>NC_046665.1:60542119-60545209 GCF_010883055.1 Belonocnema kinseyi
AAATAATTTCAAAAGTACCTCCCCAACACAAATTCGGAGCTGCACACTTTCCATTCAGAACTGCACACTTGTGCAGAGCTGCACGTTAGATTATGCTCTGTGAATGTATTTATATAATTCGATATCAAGTTAGCGATTTTGAATTTGGCGGGGATCCAAAATGACAGCTTTCATATTCCCATCTAATATAGTACCGTATCGGTCCTAACTTCCGATCTTGTTTTCTGCATAGTTTGCGGCGTCGTTACCGATGTAGCATCCTACGTCAGATTTTTCAATAGGACAATCATCACCGTTGCATTGTTAATATCAAACATATTGAAAATCCGAAATAAAACAGGAAACATTTAGCGAAAATATTAATTATTGTTTTAATATTAATAATTTTCAGATAATATTTAAAAGGGTTTTGAAAAACACAAATCTTGAACAATACAGAAAAATTAAACCATAATTCATTTGGAAAAAATGTGAGTAACTTTAAGACATACATAGAAGTTTTGAAAAGATTACAAAACAATTAAAAACTTGAAAATCTTTTTAAAAATTTTGAAAGAATGTAGAATTTTGAAGATTTTGAACACAAAATTTAGAAGCTTTTAAAGCATTTGCAAGGTTTCAAAACAGTGCAAAGTTTTATCAAAATTCTTAGAAAAACTGGAAATGAATTTTTTCTTTAGATTCCTGCAAAATTTAAATGATTTTTTAGAACAAATTTTAAAGAGAATATTTTACAAGATTTAAAAACGTATTTTGATCTATAAATATTAATGTTTCAAGCTAAAAATTGCTTAAAATTATAACATTTTTAACATTTATAAATTTGTTGATACATTCTTCATTGTATAGCATTGAAATCGATAGCATGGATTTATATACTTTTTTAATCTCGATTGTACAATGTATACAAATTGAAATGTAAAATGTTGCAGTTTAAAGGCTATTAATTTAAAAAATTTAAAGTTGCGATAAGAAAGTGCCCACGCAGCAGGCACATTATTTTTACTCTGGTAATTTTTGATTTTTTGAAAAAAGGCAGACAGACATACATACAGACACATTCATAAAAACCTGTTTTTCGGATTCAGGGGGTCTCAAAACGTGGACATTTGACATTTCCCTTTTATATGGTGTCTAATCGGTTGCTATATATTTGGACAAATTTCAAATGTAAGGCTGTTTGTCGTTTAATAACGATTATTCATTATTGTCATTTAATATCCTATAATACTTTTAAAGTTTGAACATAGAAGCATTTTTTTATAATAGCGATCGTGTACACGTCTTAATTTAAAATGACCTCATTGTATATTGTGTATTCACTGTATATTCTTCGAGGAAATTAAAATTCTAATAAAATACAAAAATATACAATTATTATTTTAAAAAGTACCAAATTCGTCAGAATAATATAAAAGGTTGTACTTTTCTGTAATTTTGTTGTATTTATTTGTAGATTACTGTAAAAATGGTTTCGTTTTTTGTATTTTTCTCTAGAAAATTTATCATAAGGGTTGTTGGCTATTGAACTAAGAAAATTGGGTACTTAGAGAAGTTGGTTTTTTGTACCTGTCAATCTTCTCTTTCTGGAAAATTTTTTCATTCATTTTATTTCTACCCATTCATGGTACTTGGATTTCTCTGTAAAATTTTTACAGAAGATCCATTCGTCAGAAGCAGTCCACGCTAACGAAACTCACACACGCGAACATCTTCACTTTCTTCGCCGGAATACCACTCCGAATAATTGAGGGGGCTAATGGATACCAGCACTGAGTCTTATTTGCACAGTTTTAAAACACGAGCGTGGAGAAGGAACGTTTTTCGCAAAAGACTCGGGGTCGAAGGAGCTTTGGTATCTTCTCTCTATTTTACGTGTCACTGAAGTGAGGAAAGAAAGGAAAAAAGGAAGAAAAAAACACAGATAGTTGATTTAAAAAGGCTAATCCATCTCTAGATGTCAATTCTTACGCCATCAGACCTTAAATATTTAATATAAGTTAAGTATTCAAAATCCGCAAAATCAATTTTGGATATTCAAAATTGAGTATTTTCTAATTTTCAATCCTCCCAATCGCAATTAGACTTAAAATAATCTTTATTACAGACCCTAATCATACAAGAATTTGGGAACCTGCGTTGTCACAGAAAAAACAAAGTGTGAATGTAGTCATGTAGGGTACCGAGTATATATTCTCGGGGTATGAAATGAAAAGCGTCATTCGACGCATTATCATCTTGCTCTTAATTTCTTAAAATAATTTTAAGATTTGAAATAGCTATGTCTAAATGCATTGTTTATTATTTTGACAGTATTGCTGATCATAAGTTTTAGAAGGCGCTTCGTTTGCACTTTGTAAAATTGTGCCGAGCTGAGGACAATAATAAAAACACAGAAGAATTATAATGTCGACATTAAGACAAGGAATATTTTAATTAATAATAATAAATGTGGGATTAAATGTTCAAGATTCTGCTTTTTCATTAATAGAATGAAAAAGGTTTCTCATTCTGAGTTGAAAGAAAAAATGAAACAAAGAAATTTATATATTCACATTTTAGAAAAGGGTTGCCTCACACATGGAAAGATTTGATGGGAAGTATAACAAGAAAATTGCACTGAATCTCCGTCTATAAATTGCAGCATGAAATGGACTCAGCAAGTTCCTAGAAAACACTTTACACTAGGTGTACGCAATACATCGTCCTCGAAGAAGTTAGGATCTCAATGAAGATTAACTGGACCCAAACCACTTTTTTCATAACCCGTCAATATACGACAACTTCCAAATGCACCAAGTCTAAGAAATACATCTTCCTCGAGGAAATTAAGTTCTAAGTGAGGGCTGGTCGCAAGCCATCCATTTTTTCACGAACCACCATCATAAGACAATCTCCAAGGGCACCATGTCTCAAAAATACATCTTCTTCGAGGAATTCAAGTACTAAATCCAGATTGACAGCACCGAATCCACGCTTATCATGGCACGTCAACATACGACAACTTCCAAGTGCACCAGGTGTAAGAAATACATCTTCCTCGAGCAAATTAAGTTCTGAGTGAAGACTGGCCGCAACCCATCCATTTTT
>NC_046665.1:60545309-60571105 GCF_010883055.1 Belonocnema kinseyi
ATTGAAGTACTAAATCTAGATTGATAGCACCCAGTCAACCTTTTTCATGACCCGTCAACATACGACAACTTCCAAGTGCACCAGGTGTAAGAAATACATCTTTCGCAAGGAAGTCAAGTTCTAAGTGAAGATTATCCGCACGTAGTCCACCTTTTTCATGTCCCGTCAGTATATGAGAACATCAAAGTGCACTAGATGTATGAAATACATTTTTATCAAGGAATTTAAATACTAAATAAAAAATTTGGCCACACCTAACCCACCTTATCCATGACCCGTCAACATACGACACCTTCCAGGTGCACCTGTGTTAAAAAAAATGCCTTCCTCGAGGAATTTATGTTTTCTATGAAGATTAGCTGTACCCACCCCACTTTCTTCGTGACCTGGTGCACTCGGAAAATGTTGTATATTGAGAGGGAATAAGAAAAGTGGGTTGGGAGTAGCGAACTTTCACTCAGAACTTAACCTCGTCGCGTAAGATGTATTTTTTACAGCTAGTGCACTGGGAAATTGTTGTATTATAATGACGTTCAAAAAATAAAGTGGATTGGGTGCGGCCTATCTTCATGAAGAACTTAATTTCCTCGAAGTATATGTATTGTGTACACCTAGTTCAAGCGGATTTTGTTGGAACGACAGTCGCGACTTCCGGAATCGACGAAGGGTACAGGTACTGACAATAAACTGTTTGCTAAGAACTGCCTGAGTCCATTGCAAGTTGCAATTTTCATTAGAAAAGTTAGTGGAATTTCTACGAAACTCAGCGGAATTTCCAAAGTGTGAATGATCTACCTATTTTAGTGTAAGATATAAAGATATACCTGCAACGGAAATTACCCTTGCCGTACTTGGGGTACGGACTGTCCGCTTCTCAGGGTACGAAATGAAAAACGTCATTCGGCGCATAATCATCTTGCTCTTGACTTTTTAAAATACTTTCTAAGATTTGAAATAGCTATTTCTAAACGTATTGTTTATTATTTTGACAGCTTTGCTGATGGTACGTTTTAGAAGGTGCTTCGTTCGCACTTTGTAAAATTGAGCCGAGCTGAGGAACAACGTTTATACCTACGATTTTCCAGATAATGCAAAAATTCAGATGAGAGAAGGTGACTTGACCTGCTCGTCACGTAGGACACAAAAAAGTCTCAGTTGCGATTATTCATTTGAAAAGTTAATATATGTAACAATATTGTGTAACGTATTTCGAGGTTGTCTGATTTCGTAAACTCATAAATGTTAAATATTCAAACTGAATCTGTTTCACTGATTCAAGTTTACCCGACTCCCGAGATAGCCTCTAGAGTAAAATAATAAAAGTGACTCTTTCTACCCCACCTAGTCGGTATTTCGTACCCCACGTACTCAGCATGTCGTACCCCAAGTTCGAAAGATATCTGAAACACTACCAAGGTACAGTAAACACCGTTATAATTTTACATGCAATAAAATACACCCCCAAGTTTTTACTGTGCCTTTATGTGGATTTTAATATCATAATCATTTTTAGAAGTAAATGTTAGGAACATCCTTTTACAGAATAAATTCTGAAATCTTTCAAAGACCAGATAATTATTTTTCTGCCATTCATCAACTTCTCGGAAGGGGGTAAATTATCCTCAGATGTAAAAAAACAACAGCATTAATTGTAGACAAAGAATTGTAAAATTAATAAAATTAGAACTGTATCGAAAAATAACACAGAGTAAAGTAATGATAAAATTTGTTGTAGGAAATTTTGTAGAAGGATAAAGTTTTATTCAGACAACTTCGCGTTATTCAAAACACATGTGTTGTCATGGAAAAACAAAAGAAAGTTTAACCGATATTTGGTTCAATTTTATCATGTAAAGTTAATTTTTTTGCAGCGAATCTTACATCGGAAATCGATGTAAAGTTTATCTTCTGTATTTTTGTGATGGTAACACTACAATACGTGATGTAGTAGAATTTGACAATAACTCGTAGAGTTCGCGCTAGGGTGACTCCTCGAATTACAATACTTCCACTGTTAGAAGCTTCTGTAGGTTATTTCAGAGGCTCATCACTAAAGCTTTATGCAGAAACCATTTAAAAAATTTTCTAAACTGCACTAAAAATTTCAGGAACGATAACTGCATAAAACTCAATTCACATATTTCAGAAAATTTTATTACAATTTAGGAATTTTCAGTTACTGTAACTGAAATATTCAAGAGCTTAAAAAATGGTTTCGTTTTATTTTTTTGATTTTACGAATTGAGTTGGACTCGCAGATGAGTCCAACAGTTTGTCTGAAGGGCGTCAGATAATTTTTAACAAAACTATCAAAATTTACAATAATGGTGATTTTTCTTTCATAGCTCTGACCGCTCCGATACAGTGGTGTGAGTAAGGAGTGACGCACAAAAGAGGGGTTAGGTTACACAATCACTAAACACTTCATTATGATAAAATTCATGCCTTTAACATTTTCATTATTCTGGATTCTATGATTTATAGGGGGAACCTGTGTTCCAACACAATACTAATTTTCTCGCTCGCTCGTGGCCATTTTGTTCAACTCGCCATTATAATTTCGCATACGCTTTTACCGAAGTCTTAGATGAATAGGGGGTGGAAGACCCCCTAAGTTAGATTGGAACTATAAGTTCCAATTAACCCCGACCGCGAAAACCTCAATTAACTTCACAGAACGAAACACTGACCTTGTCCGAGGTCAGCTACCAACTAATTTCAACGACGTGTGCCTACCATTTGGCAAAGTCCGGCTATCTCGTGTTCTTCCTCTCATTTCTGTCTGGGTTTATTTAATTTTCCTCAGTTTATATTGTATTAGCATTTGCCTTTCTTTTTTTTTACATTCTCATTCCTGAGAATGTAATGTAATCGTCCAAATTTTCAATCTCTGGTTTTTAACGGATCTTTACGTTTCGGCACTCACAGAATCCCAAAATCATAAAATTTAATCGGTGTCTGTCTGTATTTCTGTATGTATGGTTACCTGAATGTTGTAGCCACGCTAACTTTTGAAGGATTTGTCCAATCGAGTGCGCACTTCATACACTTTTGAAGGTCCCCAAAATGAAGGTTAAGTTCGTTAATCAAATATTTCCTACCAAAATTAAAAAATTGAGAGCATTTTCAAAATATTTAATTTTTGTTGTGAAATTTTATAAATTGTCGTCAAAGTTTCTGTAAGATGGGTAAAAGACTTGCAAATTATCTAAATAAAATTTTGTTCAGAGTAACGAATGAACTTGGCAGAGTGGCGTCTCCGTTCTTCACCTCAAGTCAGAACCAGAGCGTCACTTGTGTCACAAAATTGACACCAGAAATCAGTGGAGAAAGAAAGGTACGAGGGAGCGGGACAGTCGCCAGTTAGTCCCTCTGCAGCGTGGTGGCACGCCGTCAATCCACCATCTCCACGGTTTGGCCCTAGTCGTCTTCCATTCGCTGCTGTATCCGGGTACGCTGGCTCCTGTGTTTCCCAGCACTCTTGTATGAGCGGGAATCTCATCCACTACGCATGTGCTGGGAAACCTCCTCTTCTTAGTCCATGACGACGTTTCCCATACCATTGCGAATTTTAACAGCTCGTTTGTTGTGGGTGGTAGTACCACCAGTTTTGTTTACGATAGCAAGAACATATAACAAGGTTTGCTAACAAGTTACAAAATATATAATAAATTAAATTATGGAATTCTTTTGAGGTTGGCATTTATTTCATAAAATTGATTCGCTACTCTAGGCTCTTTGCCCAGCAACTCTTGACAGCTAGGTATACTTTTAATTTTAATTTTACTATGTTTTGTGAGGGGTCTATAATGCGCCGTCACAACTTCTCCTTCATAAGACTCGAACCACCGGGTCGAGTACCAGACAGGCTCTTCACTTTTGTGTCTTCAAAATAAAAAAACATAAAATTTTCATGTTGAAACTGGTTAATTTTCAACCTCGGGTTCCACACACCATCATTTACCGGTATGTCAATAACAAAATAATAAACACACAAAAAAATCAGACCTTATTTAAGGTATGATATAAAAGTACCCGAATAATTCGAGGAATCGCCTATAATCAATTATTCGGATTACCGATCGGACCAGTGTGGTGTCTCCCTTCCACTAAAACCTTACTTAATGATAATGGCTGACTTAACGTATCCGTTTTAATAACATTTAAGAGTTTTTTAATTCCTCTAATGAACCCGCCTACTTACGCCTACTTGCTTACGTGCTAACTGATTAACTTACTTTAAGAGGATTTTACAACTAATTTACTTTCTAATCATGAAAAATAATAATTCAGAGGATTTCAGAATTAAAGGGGTACTTTATTTCAGGGGTAATAAGCCCCCCACCGGGTTCACACGTTTTCCCGGTAGTCTACTTGCGCTGGGGCTCGTTCCAATGAGGACAGTGGTTCCATTTGTGATCGCGCCACCGCCCCTCTTACACAGATCTCGTTCCGCCTTCGTTCCCCCCTCACATTGTGGGCTTAGGCCTTCTTCGGCGGAATTGGCGATCTGTTTGAAGTGTCTGGCGCTCCCGTGCGGTTATAGAGAGACCCATTGTCCTCGGTGGCTCGGGCCTCAGCTCGTGCTCCTCCTGAGGCTCCGCTTGCGGGTACCCCACGTTCAACTCGCTCTGGACTAGAGCCGCCTAATCCACCACCCCCTCCGGGAGCGAGCGGTGTTATACCCGGTCCGAGAGCGACCAAGATGGTTTGAGCGTAGGGAGCATCGAGGTGGGGACGATGGCGCCCCCCAAGACTCCCTCCAGTTCCTCCTGTCATTAGCTCTCTTACGTGCTTCAGTCGTGCCATCCGAGTTGATCAGACCTGAAGGTCGGGTGGTGGTAATTAGGCCTCCCCCTTCCTTAAACTGAGAATAGTCTTTCGCGGACGAGGCTCCCGCCCCAAATTAAGAAACGCTGGAGTCACTCGATTGGTACTGTGTACCAATCCTGATCAATAAATCACCTGATCATAGTCTTCAGAACCCTATTGATTCGTTCGAGAGCGTTAGCCTGAGCATGATATAAGGGCGTGACAGATCGATGGATTCCAAACTCTACCACAAGGTTGTTTACCGCATTATTATTAAATTCGGTGCTACTGTCCAAATTTAGTACCTTGGGTGTTCCTTATCTGGTGGCTACTAATTCCAGGAAAGCTACATTAATGCTTTCCGCATTGGCCTTTTTCAACGGCGCCAACTCAATCCATTTTGAGAAAAAGTCCTGAAATACTAACAGGTATTCATATGCCTTCTTACTGCGAGGGAAAGGACCCATGACATCGGTTGCCACGACAGTCCACGGCCCCTGAACTGTCCTTGAACATGCCAGGCCAATAATAACGAATTGCGGCACGATAGTAGGTCTTATCCCGACCTAAATGGCCGGCTTCAGGAGAAAAATGCACCTCCTGTACTAGGTCTGACTGCAGGTTCTTCGGAACCACCAGTTTTCAAGCATCATAGTCTTCAATGATGTCCTCTAATAACGGATAGTTCTTATATTTCCAAAGCTCTCCGTTTACCACTTTCCACTAATGGTACTTCTCGGGTGACCTTAACACAGTGTCACGCCGCCTGGCGTACCATCCGTCCTCGACAGGCATCATGACCACCATATGGTCGATTTCTCCATCTTCGAACATACGGAATAGAGCATCCGGCATTTGGTGCATCGATCCCTTTCGATGGAAAATTTCGAAACTATATTTTAGGAGATCTAGGGCCCGGTGTGCTAATCTACCTGTCGGATTTTCAAGGTTGCAAAACCATCGGAGGCTACTGTGGTCGGTCACTACGGAAAAATGATACCCCTGGGGATAGTACCGAAATTTTCTAATAGCCCATATTACGGCCAGGCACTCTTTCTCGGTGGTTGAGTAGTTTCGTTCTGCTTTAGACATCACTTGGCTAGCGTATGCGGTCACACGCTCTTGCTTGTCTTGTACCTGGGTGATGACCACGCCCAAACCATAATCACTAGCGTCTGTTTAAACGCAGAATGGTAGGTTGAAGTCGGGGTACGTTAATACAGGCGATGACACCAAGGCTGTTCTCATAGTCTGGAATGCCTCTTCCTGCTCGTTCCCCCAAGAGAAATTATAATTTTTCCTGGTTAGACGAATGAGTGGCTCGAAAATTCGAGCATAGTCATTGATCAATCGCCGGTACCACGACGTCGCTCCTACGAATCTTTTCACTTGTTCAACGTTTCTGAGTCGAGGATACTCAAGTATGGGGCGGACCTTGTCGTCGTTTTCCAATAACCCATCTTTATTCACCATAAGCCCCAGAAACTTGACTTCAGTTTGACAAAACTTGCACTTGTCTGGGCTGAGCGTTAGCCTTGCGTCATTCAAGCATGTAATGGTCCGCTCCAACCAGTACAAATGCTTGCCAAAGATTTCAGCTACGGCAATTATGTCGTCTAAATAGGTAAACACGTGTGGTCTTATATCCAGGGCAATGACCTTGTCCATCAACCCTTGAAAGGTTGCTGGAGCGCCAGTGAAACCAAACGGTATGCGCTTGAATTGGTACAACTCCTTCCCTGGGACAGTAAAAGCCGTGATAGGCTTACTATCGTCACTCAGAGGGATTTGGTTGTAGGCCTTATTCAAATCTAAGGTTGAGATGTATCGCGCCGAATGCAAGAGGTCCAGGATTTCCGCCATGAACGGAATCGGATACGCATCTTTCTTCGACACCTCATTAACCCGTCGAAAATCAATGCACAGACGGTAATTACCGTCCGGCTAACGGATCATTACCACCAGGCTGCACTATTCGCTATTTGAGGACTCAATCAACTCTTGCTGATCAACTTGTTCGCCTCTTCTATCAACGCATCACACACCTTAGGTGACATCCGATGATTTCTTTGATGAATCGAAGGGTTCTCTTTCCTGTCAATCACATGTTCGACAAATTTCAGGGCGAGTAACTTATCAGGCTTTGGTTTTATTATACCCGTAAAAAATTGGTCTAAACTAACTTTTTCCGTCTCATCCAGCAATGCGATGCGTTTGCAAGTGTCAAGGTCGTTCTCATCCGTGGGTCCAAACGCAAATTTTATTATGGGTTTGTCAACCAAACACAACTGCTTATCACGCAAATTGAGAACAAAACCGAACATTTCGGCAAAATCCATACCTAGTACACAAGTATCAATTAGCCCAGGGATAATTTTAAAATTCATTGAATGAGTGGTTTCTGAAAAAGTAGTCGGCAGACATGCCTCGCCAATCACAGACTCAATAGTGCATTCAGCCAGCATGACCGCGCCTGCCTTTGAATGATCAATCTTATAACCACCCTCATCGAGTATCTGTAACCCTACTGATCCCAGATACGTTATTGAAGAACCCATGTCTACTAACGAATGGATTTTAGTACCCCCGATTTCTCTACTGACATAGGGTCTCAAATTTGTACCAATCCCTGACAGACGATCAGGTCTAGTTACACCAGAACTTTTACTGACTGGCCCCATCGGGACTGGCGTCCAGCACTCAAAGATGGATCAGATTGAGAGCGAAAAAGCGATTTTAAAAATTAAGTGGGAAGATGAGTTTCCGAATTTAGTTGAGCGACTGAGGGTGGGGAGGTCTCCCTCCCCGCTTCAAGAGTTGAAGTTGATTGATTGTAGTTCACTTTAATTTGAGTTACTGAGGACAATTTTTGAGACAATTCGAATTTAGTTTGAGAAGGTAACTTCTGAGTAAATTTAGGTTTAGGTTCAGAATAAGATTTCTGAGTAAATTCAGGATGAATAGTTGAAGTTGAGGGAGTTGAGTCAGGTATATCATTTATTGCAGAAATGAGGGCCTGCCTTGGGATACAATGAGTAGTGTCGACTCTGAGATGGCTCTCCCTTAATGGTTACTCACACAATGAGCTGAATCACAAGTTCGCTTGATCTGGCCATGTTTGCCGCAAATAATGCAAAACTTAGCCCATTCTGTTTGGCAATTTCTCCACCCGTGGTCGGAGCCACCACAATTATAGCAAGGTGGTTCGGTCTTTGGTTGGATTCCCCGTCCCTGGAGGTGGGCTCCCTCTATTGTGATAAGGTTTAGTTGAAGGCTGCACCTTACTGTTCCCTCATGATTCTCGCCTCCGTGGGTACTCGAATTGGGTATATTATTATTACTTATAGGTTTCCCACCAATACCCGAGCCAGGCTAACCATATGACGAGCTTGTAGCGCCTAATTTGTCCACCAATTTCACCAATACACTCACCGATGTCTTCAGAGAGGAGCTGGAATCGTTCGAAAGGCTGCCACTACTCTTTCTATCACCTGACCAAGAAAGTTTATTATTTTGGCATAAGCCAATTCAGAGAAGAATGAATCTTCCGGGCTAGGTGGTAAATGCTCTCTTTTATTTAAATTCGCCTTGCGTTTCACTTCTTTTGCCAGCAGAATTAACTTATTATGATCAGCGAACTCAAAACAGCGAATAGAGCTTTGAAGATCCGATCTTAGATTACTATGGGGTCATTCCATTTGTTCTTTCATGGCAACCGGCCGTTGAAATTTTAGGAATAGACCCTGCAAACATGTTAGAAAATCAGCGGTCCTTTCGTCGCGACCCTGATAACGAGTGGCGACTTGTTCTTCAAGATGCCACTGATACTTGATGTCTCCGTATATCATCAGGAAAGCTGTTTTGAAATGATGCCATGTAGGCCAGGCATGACAGTTATATCGGAACTACTTCAGGGGCAACTTCTCAATGCTGAATGGAATTCCTATCATCAATTCCTCATCCGTAGGGCCTGAGACCGAACAACCCTCCGCCAATCTTGTTAAAAAGTTTTCTGCACTCGTCTCATTATACCCTCTGAAAGTGACTCCCCAGTTCTTGACAATAATGTCTACGGTTCTATATTGTGTCCTGGATTGGAAGTACTGCGTGGAAGGGGGCCTAGCAACTCTTGACTGAAAGGTTTGGGCAAAAATTGACGAATGCCACTAATAGCCATCCCTGCAACACTGAAAGGTGTACTGTGGACCGGGGATCTCTCGTTCAGGCCCGAGCCTGTTTAAACGACTTGCTGAAAAGGCTGAGTTCGGATTAGTTCCAATCCTGACGATGGCGCGTACGGACTACCCTCCCATCCCCTATTTGGATTGGTAGGAGCGTGATGCATGGCAGAATGTGAATTCAGAACAGTAATGGCTGCTGGAACCAAAGGTGGGTTGTCATAGTGCACCCAAGAAGAAGTTAGGAACCGTGATACGCCCCTGTAGTGATTTGGAATATATTCGGTGTCCCGGACCCTACTATAGCCCAACGAACTTGATGCCGTATGAGTCGTTGACCTCATTACCGGTCGTGTATAACAGAACACGGAGGACGTACTAGTAACGCACGTATGAATTCGAGTCGCACCGGAAGATGACGAAAGGGGCTGTAATTCCAGGAACCCAGTGCTAACTTATCCCCCCATACTAATCGCTGGAGATTCGAATAATCTTCGAGCAGCACCTAAACGTTCATTGTCAGGGTCCGCCACACTACCAATGGGCAACCGGACTTTCCCAGTGCAGAGTAAAACTCGCCCTAATATTTCCTCAATGCCCCCCTGCAAACTCGACCGATCGATGCCCATCGCCCAACCCCGATTCGTAATCAGACTTCGAGACACCTCTGGGAAAGAAATTATCCTTCTCAGAGACCGTAGGGCCCGAACCCGTGGAATGTCCAAAGATCCCAACATATCCTCCCCTATATCGCCCAAGTATCGTCTCGGTTTATTTAATTTTCCTCAGTTTCTATTGGATTAGCATTCGCCTTTCTGTTTTTTTTTATATTCTGCTCTGTCTGAGCTAAGAGTAACGAATGAACTTGGCAGATTGGCACCTCGGTTCGTCACCTCAAGTCAGAACCGGAGCACCACTTGTGTCACAAAATTGACACCAAAGATCAGTATAGAAGAAAGGTACGAGGGAGCGAATCTCATCCACTGCGCATGTGCTGGGACACCTCCTCTTCTTAGTCCATGGTGACGTTTCCCATACCATGGCGAATTTCGACACGAATTTTTCCAGGTCGAACACAAGGTAGTTTAAAACGTTTTCTACAAGAACTTCTTAAAAAATTTAAATTTCGTTAATAATGAAAACAATTTCAAATGGTCATTCGACGACCCGGGTGCACCAGGTCGCGCCCCAGATATCTTAGTACGTATTCTAGGAGAACTTTTTTCAAAATTTAGATTGTTTCAACAGCTAAAATTACTAAAAATTGTGAGTCGACGATCCGGGTACAAAAATCGCGCACCGGGTAGTTTAAAACGTTTTCTACGAGAACTTAAAAAAACTTTTAATTCCGTCAATTATGAAAATAATTCCAAATGGTAATTCGACGACCCGGGTGCACACGGTCGATCTTCAGGTAACTTAGTACGTATTCTACGATAAGTTTTTCAAACTTCAGATTATTTCAACAGCTAAAATCACTTAAAATTGTGAGTCGAAGTTCCGGATGCATCAGATCGAGCACCAGGTAGTATAATACGTATTCTACGAGAAATTTTTAAAAATTTAAATTTTGTGAATAATGAAAACAATTTCAATTGGTGAGTTGGCGACCCGGGTGAAATAGGTCACACCTCACGTATTTTAGCATGTATTATACGAGAACTTTTTTAAAATTAGGATTATTCCAACAGATAAAATTACTAAAAATTAGAGTCGACCTGGGGCGCGACCTGGTGCACCTGGGTCGTCAACTAACCATTTGAATTTTTTTTCATTATTCACAAACTTTAGTTTTCTTAAAGTTCTCGCAGAATACATATTGTACTACCTAGTGCTCGATCTGATGTAGCCAGATCGTCGACTCAAATTTTTAATAATTTAGGCTGGTAGAACAATCTAAATTTTGAAAGAGTTCTCGTAGAATACATAATTAACTACTTGGTACTCTACCTGGTGCATCCGGATGGTCGACTCACAATTTCTAGTAATTTTGGCTGTTGAAACAATCTAAACTTTGAAAAAATGCTCGTAGAATACGTGCTAAGCTACCTGGGGCGCAACCTGGTTCACCCGGGTCGTCGTCTCACCATTTGGAATTGTTTTCATTATTCACAAAATTTAAATTTTTTAAAAGTTCTCGTAGAATACGTATCATACTACCTGGTGCTCAATCTGGTGCATCGAGATCGTCGACTCACTAATGGCAGTTATTTTGGCAATTGGCACAATTTAAACTTTTTAAAGTTCTCGTAGAATACGTACTACACTACCTGGTGTGCTACCCAGTGCACCCGGGTAGTGAACTTACCATTTAGAGACGTTCAGCTTTTGGCAAACCTAAGATTTTCATTTTTAATGCAAGCTTATTTTCTGTGACACTTACATGTTCTTAAGAATGTTCATTCGTAGTTAGGGTGTTCTAAGCATGGGAAACGGACAGGAGAAAGGTTTGCGCCATGCTGCCATTCAGCCGTGACCCATGCTTTAGCCAGATATTTCCAAGTGTCTTGCCATGCTTGAGCCATGCAATCTTTTTTCAGACGGGCTCGTATTATATAATGCAAATTTATATTAAAATTAATGAACCAAACAATACTGTCTCGATACATTACATGTTTGGAGAAATTTACTCAAAAAATGTATTGAAAATTTTATTTTATTTTCATACATAATATTCGGTTGTAAATTTTCTGTGAAAAAATTGAATGTTCAGCAAAAAAATTAATTTTCAGCAAAATAGTAAAATCTTCAACTAAAGAATGAATTTTTAGCAAATTAAAAAAAAAGAATATTCATTCGAAAAGATTTTATTTCTGACATTTCAAAATCTAAATATAATTTTTAAATAAAAAGTAAATTTTCTTAGAAGATCATAGATTAATTTTTAACCCAAAAAGACAATGTTTGAACAAAACCGTTGAATTTTCAATAAAAAGAATAACTTTTTTGAAATTTTTTTTGAATTTGTATGCAAACAGTTGCATTTTTATCTAAGAAAGATGCAACTTCTACTAAAATAGATACATTTTAAATCAAAAAGACAAATGATCAAACAAGTAGCAGAATTTGCATACAAAAAAGATTTCAGTTTGACTTTTCGGCATAAAAATATGAGTTTAAAATCAAAACAAAAAATTTCTATAAGAATAGTTAAATTTTCTACTCAAAAAGATGTATTTTTAACAAAATTGTTGAATTTTAAACCAAAACGTCGTATTTGTATCTAAGAAAGATGCAATATCTAATAAAATAGATCATTTTTTTAATATAAATATTTAGATAATTTTTCGATAAAATAGATTTTAGTTTTACTTTTTAGCTGCAAAATACGATTTTTAAAAAAAGAAGACAATTTTTTACGAAATCAGTTGAATATTCAACACAAAAAAATGAATATTGAAAACAAAAATTGAATTTTCAACCAAAAATTATGACTTTTCAACAAACGTAGGCTTTAGAACCACCCCGTCAGCTTGTGGGTCCAATCCAAAACTCAGCGCACTTTGAAATTTTGAAATCGGGAAATATCTTCAGTCTGTTCTTTGAGCGTGAAATCTCGAAATTGCACTAAAAAGCACTAAAATTTTAGGTTTTGCAAAAATGGGCTTGAAATCGATACCGATGCCTTACAAGGGTGACTTTACGATGAAAAGTCATCAGAGGGTACTTAGAGGTCCGTATCGAATCGCCAAAGTCACCCCATGCCAATCCTCATTGAGGGGGAAATGGCTCAAAGTTGCGTATTTTCGAGTAAAGCGCTTAAATACTTGTGCATCTCCTAGCTCACTGAGTTCTACTACTTCGAGTGTCCCAGATCCCACCACGTGGAGGTGGCTGCACATCGGACTTCACCCACGCCCTACCCAACCCTTGTCTGGACACCTCTGTTACCAGTCTAACAGTTCTTTCCACTGCTACTGTGTGACAAGGAAAAGATGTAAAGTCCCAGTCTGGTACCAAGCCATCAGCCATAGATAGCTTAGCGGTAAGTTCATCCTCTGTTATAGGAATTAAAACTGGAGGTACGGTAAGTGAAACATCTGTTCCCAATCAATCATTTCTGTGTAATCATTAGCTCCAAAATTAATTTTTGCACAATATTGTATCTAACAGTTGTCTGTTGCTTATGTTTTGCTTCCAAAATTTTGGTGAGTGCATCTTGGCGAACAGTAAGCCTAGGGTCGGTTACCATTCTAAAAAGTATATTTTCTGGCATGGCAGAGAAGCTGTTTGTCTGAATGGAAGTGTTTACCACATTTCGGTACTTCAGAGGAAGAAACCTTGACAATTTGATTGCTTGGAAGAGGTGCCGACTCACATCAGCGATATACTTATCCCGCCTGATGTGGAACCACTGAGGTACGTATACTGTGAGTAAGTATTCAACTAATACTTGCAGCTTGTTTGTGGGTATTTTTAGCAAGATGAAAAATCTCAGAATTTCATTTGCAGTTGTTAGCCAGCGAGCCATGTTGATGGGGCCTATCTTCCGGGAGGCCAGCTCAGGAGAGCACGCTCCGAATCATATGGCATCTGATATCTCATAAAGATACCTTTGATCTGAGCTGAGATCAGTGGACTCAATCTCAGGTAAGTCACACTCAACTTCTTTAAACTTTACAACATCGAGGGTCTCACAAGTTGGAAGTTGTCCACCTATTGGCCCTGAGTATTTGTTCGGACCAGAGGTAGGTCCGTCAATAAATACGAAAAGACTTCTGAGCGGTAGCTCCTTGAAATTTAATAGACACACAAACCATTACAAGGGACGATCATGTCGTTCCTCTAGTAGACGAACAATTCCTCCGTTCCAGTCCGTATTCGTATTTGCTCCGACACAGCCCACGAGTACCACTGCATCGAAGCCTCCATTCAGTTCTGTTGTTACGTAATTATAAATAGAATCACACTCATCTTGGGCATGGCTCGATGGTGTGACGACATGGCCTACGTATTAAGAACCTAGTTCGGCCATCAAAGATATGTGTTCCTCGTTAATAAATCCGGAGGCTGTCAATGTTTCGTCTTTCCGACTATCAAAGTATAAGCCACAAATAGAATCCTCATGGCGTGATTCCTCCTTCAACTTGGAGCCTATTTTAATTTTCTCGCGCCTCATGTTACTTTTATTTATGACTAAACACTCAGGTACTGCGATGATTTTCTCTGCACAAGTCTGCGTGGTCTGTCGTGAAAATCGTCATCATGGGTAGAGGCATCAACCTTTACCTTAATTTCAGGAGGAAGATTATCACCTTCACCTTCCTCAAAGAAGGAATCTAAATCTATATCCATATTAATCGTAGAGGAAGATGTAGAGACCGATGCAGTAGGAACGCTTTCCCCACCCTCTCCCCGTTCAAGTCTGCCTCTTTTTGCATTACATTCTGCTCTCTTATGTATTCTTTTTGTTTCAGAGACATCTACGCTGGCGATTCCCATGAGTCTTTTTACCTCTTTGGTCAAGGTAGAAGGCATGCTCTACGACTGGAACCTTCTTTTCCTTGGGACATGAGCACCTAGACAAGTCAACACACTTACAAGCGGCTATGTTAAATAATTCTGAGCAGTACTCTTTGAAGGCGTCGATTTTCTCATCCTTATTACTTTGAGAAGTTGTTTTACTCTTCAATGAATTTTTTAACTTAGTGTATTTTTTATGAAGATTTGTGTGACATTCCTTAATGCGCTGCTCTGAGACCGTTGGGATAGAAGCAGATTCCCAAATAACTATTAGTCTGAAACGGACTTCGTCGGCAATGTCTCTTAACGAAGGCTCCTTGTCTTTTTCTGAAAGACAGCCCTTTTGCCTTCGAACCTCCTGACAACATCGCAGAACGTCAGCCCTCGTTGGAAAAACGTTCGGAACAAAATCTTTTGGAGGACCAAATATAGAGCACTGCACAAAGTCTCTCTTTGCGAATTTCTACATGCTGTGGCATACAAACCAAAGAGGGGAGTGCAGGCAGAACCAGAATCTCTACCACCAAAAGAACCAACGACGAGAGAATGAGAAGAAGAAACTATAACGACAACGTCAACTAGCACCTGCGAGTGAACGAACATTAGGCATGAGCCAATAGTACGAGCCATTGACAGGTTCTGACAAGTCTCGACAACGCTTGACCAGAGGGAGGGGGAGGGGAGAAGGAGACCGGTGACCGGGGGGGGGGGGGGGGGGGTCAGCTTCAGTGTGGATTTGGCACAGGCGCTCGTGTGCTCGTAGGCAGACATGAACCAGGGACCGCACAATTATTTAAGCGTTTTACTCGAAAATACGCAATTTTGTGCCATTTCCCCCTCCATGAGGATAGGCATGGGGTGACTTTGGCGACTCGGTACGGACCTCTAAGTACCCTCTTATGAATTTTCAACTTGAAGTCACCCTTGGAAGCCATCGGTATCGATTTTAAGCCCCATCCTAGTAGGCTGAGGCGAAAAACCAACATTGTGCATCCAGGAAACGCCTGGATGCGGAAAAGTGGCCCAGTCCAATTCGAAAATCAGCGCACTTAAAAATTTTGAAATCGGATAATATCTTCAGTCTGTTCTTTGAGGGTAAGATCTCGAAATTTTACTAAAAAGTACTAAAATTTAAGGTTTTGCAAAAACGGGCTTAAAATCGATACCGATGTTTTCCAAAGGTGACTCCCCTCTTTACTGTGTATTCCACAGCATGTCAAAATTCGAAAAGAGAGACTTTGTGCAGTGCCCTGGTCCTCCATTTTTGGTCCTCATTTGGTCCTTCAAAAGATTTTTGTCCCAACGTTTCGCCGACGAGGGCTGACGTTCTGCGATGTTGTCAGGAGGTTCGAAGGCAAAAGGGCTATCTTTCAGAAAAAGACAAGGAGCCTTCGTTCGGAGACATTGCCGACGAAGTCCGTTCCAAACTAATAGTTATTTGGGAATCTGCTTTTATCCCAACGGTCTCAGAGCAGCGCATTAGAGAATGTCTCACAAATCTTCATAAAAAAGTACACTACTTTGAAATATTCATTAAAGAGTAAAACAACTTCTCAAAGTAATAAGGATGAGAAAATCGCCGCCTTCAAAGAGTACTGCTCTGAATTATTTAACATAGCCGCTTGTAAGTGCGTTGACTTGTCTAGATGCTTCTGTCCCAAGGAAAAGAAGGTTCCAGCCGTAGAGCATGCCTTCTACCTTGGCCAAAGAGGTAATATATTCATGAGAATCGCCAGCGTAGATGTTTCTGAAACAAACAGAATACATAAGAGAGCAGAACGTAATGCAAAAAGAGGCAGACTTGAACAAGGAGAGGGTAGGGAAAGCGTTCCTACTGCATCGGCCTTCACATCTTCCTCTACGATTGATGTGGATATAGATTGGCCAGACTTGACTTATCAGAAGCAAGAGTAGTTGCTCAAAGATATGGTATAAGTCAACATGCTGCGGCACATTTAAGCTCGTCTGTACTCCTCGCTGCCAATCTAGCAGGTATGATTTCCCCGGATATTTCTCAAATGTACCTGAGTGTCTAGTCATAGATAAAAGTAAAATACAATATTGTGCCAAAAATTAATTTTGGAGCTAACGATTACACAGAAATGATTGATTGGGAACAGACAGGTGTTTCACTTACCGTAACTTCAGTTATAATTCCTATAACAGAGGATGAACTTACCGCTATGCTATCTATGACCGATGGCTCGGTACCAGACTGGGGCTTTACATCTTTCCCGTGTCACATACTAGCGATGGAAAGAACTGTTAGACTGGTAATAGATGTGTCCAGACAAGGCATCGGTCCCCAAGCTCGAGACCGACAGATACGCGCCAAACTTCTTTCTCGAAAGACTGTCAATTTATTTGACAATAAGAAAGACTTTGTGGGTGTAATTAATGACTCTGAGACTTAAATAAGCACGTTCAACATATTGTTGGTTGGTTGGGTAGGGCGTGGGTGGAACCCGATGTGCAGCCACCTCCCCGTGGTGGGCTCTGGGTCACTTGAAGTAGTATAACTCAGTGAGCTAGGAGCTTCACAAGTATTTAAGCGTTTTACTCGCACAATGTTGGTTTTTCGCCCCAGCCTACTGGCTTCCTCTTATCGAGGAGCTATTTACGGAAGTCTTTCTCTTGAACTTTCTTAATCCGAGCTTTCAGGAGCGAGTACTCGAGATAGATAAGATTTGATACATTTTGCTTACCCCCAATACTGAAGGTAAGTCCCAGTGTTTCAAAAACTTTCTCTTCTGCTTTGTACAGAAATGCTCCTTTGCCCACTTCTTCGTGTTTTCTGACCATTTTAAGAAGCGGCCTTCTCCATTTGCAACTCTATTTGCTGTACCCAGAATAATTCTGCTACGAGGACATTCAAGATTGAATATTCCGCGATCATATTGACGGCGTGAGATGTAGAGTGGCGGAACAGAAGACCTAAAATACATGCTTTTGTGCAGGTGCATAACCTTTCGTGTCCCGATATCAAGGGATCTGAGCTCGTTCTTCGTCCAAGCATGTTTGTTGCAGATACTTTGTTTCTCGCAGACAGTTTGGAAGACCAATTCTGCTGGATGAGACGTTTTTATCTGCTTCGGAGAATATCCTTTATAGATGTCGCATCATGAATGCACCTCTGTGGCACTCTCAGGTATGTATAAGTCTCTCGAGCGCAACAGTGTCATATAGCGCTTCTATCGACAAACTCTGGATCTTCAGGAATGCCACTAAACTTTCCTTGCTTCAAATAAACCTTGGCGCATTTATCTAACCCAAATTCCATTCCTATTTCCTTAGTATATCGTTCGGCAATCCCTAGAGCTAGATGTAGTTGCTCTTTGTTTTCAGCATAGATTTTGAAATCGTCCATGTAAAATACATGAGTGACCTTGTACTTTCGATTTGCAAGTTTGCCGCAAAGGTACCCGGTAAAATAACGAAGTGCTTAAGATAGTGGCAATAATGTGAGGCAAAAGAGGAGTGAGCTCATGGTGTGGCCCTGAAAGACACCTCTCTGAAAGGTGACCTTGTTAGTTGTCACAAGTTTATTTCCAAAAGAGATAGTAAATTTGGTTTTCCAAAGCGGCATCAATCTTTCTATGCACCTTGCGATTTTCGGATGAACCTTTTAGCGTTCAAAAAGACAGATGATAAGTCTATCAGAGGTCAAATTGAAACCTTCCCGGTAATCAATCCAGGCCATCGATAGGTCACACTAGTAGGATGCAGGTTCTCCCGTCACCCTGCTACGTCTTTCTTTGAGCTGCCTTGTGCGTACATTTATTGCCGCACAGGTTCAAATATCCGAACAATCCTATCATTTAGGATAGCTGTGAATATTTTATACAGTGTGTTCAGGCAAGTGATTGACCTGTAATTCTTCGTGTCAGCTGAGCTGCCTATTTTCAGCAGGAGTATTGTGCGCTCTTCCACCAACCACTCTGGAATTGGCTCTTCCGATTTTAAATATGAAGTGAAAAATACGGGCCAAGTGCTGATGGAATGAAGAAAACTTATTTCACCAGAAGGTCTTGATACCATCTGGCTCCAAAGCTGAATAGTTATTCATCCCTCTGAATACTTATTCGCCTCCTCGGTAGTGATGGGTGGGCATTCTTCAATAGGCATTATGTGGGCATCATACGACACCTTGAAGCTATTTATGTCATCTGAGTCTTTTTTCATTCTATGCTACACTTCGTAGACTTCTCTCCGAAATACTTGAACCTCATCTGGTTTTGGCGGGTGGTCGACAGTAACTGGAGGGTCTTGGAAGAATCGCGATGGGTCAAAGAGAAACTGTAATTTTCTCTGACCCACCTCTCTCTCCGCTCTAGACTTCTTTTAGCATCACATAGTATCCGTATTCTCTCAACAATATACTGCCTGATGATCAGCAGCTTTGACTTGTTAAGTGTGTGATAACGGTTCCGGAGTTCGCGCACAAACTTTCGAGGTAAAATTCTTGCCAAATGTGATGTAATCAATCACACACTGAATACGGAACGCGTACTGTCTTGTCCAGCATCTTAATGGCGAGCTGATGCATTCGTCTTTTGGTCTTATGATAAACCTTTGGTTTTGTTTTGTGGTTCGCCTAGGCCAAAGCTTTTGTTGCATTACACATACAACAATTGATAGTCCAGAGGATGCCTGCCATTTGGAGTACTGCGGCATGGTTTCGCAGACGTTGATGTGAAAAGTGCGATAGCTCCGGGTGTTTCTCGCAACACAGAGCATGCAGTCGTGCCATGTAAACCTGTTCAGAGGCCACACTCGATTCGTAGCACTCTAGCAAGTCGCCATTTAATCGCTCCGTCCACCTAAAGGTCTCGAGATTCCGTCGATCCATCGCACTGAGTCCATCTTCATGGGCTCCCCCAGCTCTAGAGTGGTCGGCATTGTTGGCCCACCCATTGCCGGGAGCCCTACGCGTTCTATTGTTTTGAACCGCACTTACTACAACCATGTTTGGTATTGTCATTGTTGTTCCCAGCAGAAGCTAGGGAAAGGGATTCGTCTATCCTTGTAGAGCCCCGCATGCAAAGATAAGGCTGCGTATTCTGAGAGGTCGCACTGTATCCCAGAGTCACCGTTCTAGACACCTCACCCAGCTTTTATTCATCTTTCGGCACGGTTTTCACACGTTTACCTAGGGGTTAATTCCTTCGGGAACACCCCTGGACAATTGTCCGCAACTGCCCATTTATTTTTGTAAGCATATTCAGCAGAAACCCTTGGTACAGGGTAACCGTGTAAAAATGGAATCGAAAATCAAAATTCAACCTTTAACCGCCGCGATGGCGACATACGGCGCATACATTTTTGTATAATATAAGTTTTCGGTGATCACGAACATTTTCCTTAAAAACTTACCAAAACATGTCTTGTAAGCTATTGGATTTTACAAATACGTGTCCAAAAATGTTTCGATCTCCCAAAAAAACTAGAGTATTTTGGGCGGTATATATGCGCCCTTGGGGATGAATTTTCAACATCTTACACTAGATTCATAATCTGTGACCCCGAAAAACCTCTGCGCTATGTTTTCACAGAATTTCGTTAACCTTGGCTTTCATTTGAGACCTCACAGACCTCAACCGGATGAAAATTATTCTGGAACGAGCCTGAAATACATCCATATTAGTGCGTTCTCCCGAGGTGGGGTCGCCATATTGGATTGATTTTTCCCGAATCAAAAATGCCAAATGGCTTTCGAAATAAGACATCTTCAGCTTTTATTTGAGACCTTATAGGCCTCAATCTAGTAAAAATGATTCTGAGGCGAGGCTGAATAATATCCATGGTAGGGCGTTTTTTCAAGTTCCGGCCGCCAATTTTTTTTCTAATTAAGAAACGCCAAGTGGAATTTGAAAGTAGATATCCTTAACTTTCATTTGAGACCTCATATCCGTGCACGTGTACGGATTTCACTTTCCCTACTATGCGCGAACAAAAATGGAACTTTCTCAACTGTGTACGTACACGGAGATCACTTGCCAAACTGTGCAAGCACATAGATGTCAGTTGCACAACTGTACACGTGCACATATGTGCCTTTCTCAACTGTGCACGTGCACGGATGTCACTTGCCCAACTTCGCACGTGTACAGATGTCACTTGCTGAACTATACAGGTGCACATACGTCACTTGCCCAACTATGCACGTACAAAAATATAACTTTCTCAACTGCCTCCTTGCACGGTAGTCGCTTCCCTAACTGTAAACAATTCTTTCCGTATGTAAGGGTTTCTTATAAGGGTGGTCACATAAGCGTACACAGGTGGAAAAGTGACATTTGTGCATGTGCTTAGTGGGTAAAGTCAAACCTGTGCATTGTGTATCTGTGTACACTCATCTGTGCACGTGGAAATTTTGACATGCATAGTTGTCCCTTGTAGAACTATGCATGTGAATAGATGATACTTGGACAAATATAATCGTGCACAGATGGTACTTGAGCAAATATGCACGTGCTCAGGTGGGCTCCTGTTAACTTAGACGTACACAGATCAACGTGTACAGTTGTCCATCCGACCATCGACGTGCACAGCTGGGCAAGTACAAAGATGCTACATGCAAAATAGTCCGGTACCTACATTTTCAATCAAAATAGATGAATTCTCAACGAAAAATATAATAGTTGATATTATTTTAACCAAAAAAGTTTTTCATTTTATATCAACCATTGTTGAATTTAACAAAAAAAGACGACTCTTCAATGGAATAGCTGATTCCTTAACCAAATGAGATACATTTTTTACATTATAACTGACCGTTAAATCTCTCTTAATAGCAGATATACAAAAACGACGTGTCTCGGCGCGACGTCCCGGAAATTGGGATAATTAGTCAAATACTTTTCATAAGACTCATGAGTAACTTAGTTACTTTTAACAAGTTATTATCCAACTCTGAAACAAAGTCAATGAAAAATCTTTAAAATGTAATGAATTTTTACATCTCATTCTCTAAATTTGATTACATCCGATTTCAAATGCTACTAATTTTAATATTGCAGTTTAAAAGACAGTAATTTAATTAAATTTATACAGTTTTAATTGATTTTTAGTTGAATATTTACAAAAATGAATCATTAAAATTGAAAAATATTTGATTAGAAAATTTCAAAAAAATTCTTAGAGTTATGAATTTTTATATGCAATGCTGAATTTTCAATTTTTCTATTTCCTAAGCTATACTTTTGCAATTAAAAATTGTAACGGTCGAATTTTAAAAAGTATAATTAACAAGTATAGTTTACAAGTTTCGAAGTATACGTTATTTTATTTTCGATATTTTCCAATGAAAATACTTTTTATTTTGAATGCTCTTCTACATTAATTCAATTTTAAAGGTTTATAATTAAAAATGTGTTAATTTTAAACGGAAAAATGACGGTAAATTAATTATTTGATTTAGAATAATTTTTCTAGGCAGTTTTAATGTTGTATAATATATTTTTTTAATGTAATAGTAAATGAAAATTCTAGGATTTCAGAAACTCTGACTTTGAAACATTAAGGGGGGTCCCTACTTTGTCGGCGTCGTCTTTTCCCGCTGGTGGAAGATCTGTCCGCCGTAGAAAAAATCTGAAACAAAAAAATCAAAATATTTTCTTAATCTGTACACTATAGCGCACAAAGTAGACAAGAATGAAGAAAAAACTAATTATATTTTTAAACAAACAATTTTCAATATTTTTGATGATTGTAGTCTACTTTGTGCGGACACCTTCTGAGAATATGTCAAAAAACTTTCATAGCGATTGCTTAATTTTTTCGCCTTGTGGGACCTCCAACACGGAAAACGTGGTTTTGAGAAAAACGCGTTCAAAGTTTTCATAAAAAACGCAAAAAATTATGTTGAACTTTTGCGATATAATTACACTTATTCGTCATTTTGTATGTTTTCGGTGTCGATGATTTCAAATCTGCCATCAAATTTGCAATATTAATTTGTTTAAAGAATTTTTATAAACAATTTTTTAAAACAAATTACCATTTTTAAATGATGGATATGCTTTCCATAGCTTTTAATATCACTGATTTCAAATCTAGTACTATTTTTGCAATAAAAAATTATTTGAAAAATTTTTTTAATAAAAACTATTGCAAAATTACTTTTTTCCAAGATTAATATAGCTTTCATAGTTCAAGCAGTCAGAAATCACGAATTTGACATCAGATTTACAACAATCATTTGTTTAAATAAAGTTCAGAAAATGAGAGTACTTAAGCTTAAACTTCCAGGTCCATACAAGCCACCTTCCTCATTCACGTGAAAAACAAGTCTGAAATCGGAACCAGTTTCGCCGCCGCAGAGCACTCGGCCGCTGCAGCCCAGCGCGTTTGACACCGCTCTATTCAACGGTCCATAACTTTCAAAATTTTTGATATTTTGACTTGAAATTTTCCAGGTATATTTTTGAAACATATATATATATATATCCGAAAATGCAAAAAGAAAAAAAAAGATTTTTTTCACCCAACAAAGTAGGAACCCCCCTTAAACGTGGAAAATTGTCCAGGCATGATTCTGAAGGAATAACCCCTAAGCAGAGGCGTAACGAAAACAGTGCCGATCACCTTAGAGTTCGGGGTGCTGAAAATAATTTAGATGGAAACACTATGACGAACCGGCGAGAAGCCCACATTGAGTGGACGAATCAACTCAAGGATGACTTGCTAGACTGCTACGATGCCAGCATTATCCCTGTTACAGAAGACTTCATATCGCGCATGCGCAATCTATTGTGCCAGAAACATACAGACCTTCAGCACGTTTTGCATCAGTCATTCCGAAACTCTTGAAAACTGGATATGTGAGCAAAGGCCCTTCTCTAACCACTACTTGAAATAGGTGCAGTTGAAGATGAGGACGCGACATTCAGACCAAACGCGGAAAGCAGACACCTTCTGATAGATGATAGCGATTTCAGGACAGGGGTGAACAGTGACATGCAGGCTCCTCCTGAGACCCAAGATCTGGCTGAAATGAATGCCTCCCTTCGTGAGAATATCTCGGAGGAGTCTGACCTCTGAACCATCTATTGTTCAGTTTGTTGTGTTGCGAGAACTTTGGCTGATTTAAATTGAAGGCTCAAAGCAAAGATGGATCAAAAGACCAAAAGATACTTGCATCAACAGTTCAAGAACTACAGAGGAGAGATTGGTGTGGTTTTCGGATTGGACAAGTAGGCCAAAGTTCATCTGAAGAAACGAAAGATTATTGGCGTTCCCAAGGACCTTGAGCTTGTAGATATAAGTTTTATTAGACATCTTGACACTGGAGAGATCTATACATATCTGGACGTGCCTGAAACCTACATCCAGGAAGTTACATCGGTGAAGGAGTCTTTTTGAAGCAGATGCAAACATCTTCTTCGACAGATTTGATCCTCAAATCAGTCGGTGTTGAACAAGGTATCTGCGAATAACATGCTTGTTGTCCTGTTTCTATTCTACTCGTATAGGGTGGTTCGATGGACGAAGAACGAGCTTACGAAGCTTGGTAACTACACACGTAAGATCATGCATATGCATAAAAGCTTGTATATCAATTCATCTGTTCCGCGATTATACATCTCACGTCGTCAAGGCGGACGTGGACTTCCAAATCTTCAGTCACTTCAAAACTAACTTGTTCTAAGTACAGCTAACATTGTTGCAAATGACAGAGATCCTCTCCTAAAAATGGTCAGGAACAACGAAATTATTGACAAAGGAGCATTCCTTTACAAGGCCGTGCTGCAGGCGGCCGAGATCCTTGGCCTGAATTTTAACATCAGTAGTGAGAGAAGTGCATTACTCCATCCAGGTGCTGTAGAAAAACATTCACTATCAAAGGAGCTATCTCAGAGCGCGCTATGCACACGCTGCGTACCTACAACACATACTGTCTGGTGTCCCACCCACGCGGGAACGACGTATCTCTACAAACATAAGGCGGCCCTAAGAGTGTTTTATCACCATTTTTTCGCCCTTGCAGTGCTGGCTGCGTTCCAGAACTGATATTGTTGCACGTAGACCGGGACGATCGAGAAATAACTGAATTCAAGATTGTCTCTGATTTTTCGAGGACAATATCTCGTCTCACTTCATATCGTCAGAATGAGCATCTCGTAAATCTATCGAGATCGATTTAAAATTTGCATATCTGTTTAATTTCATTGTAATTAGCATTATTGCTGTAAATTACTTTTATTTCACAGTAAATAAAGGAAATAAATTGTTTCTATTTCTCAAAAAGATCATTTGATATGGCAAAGTAGTTTTTATATGTTGTTGAATCTATGTTTGTGAGAAATCATTGAAAAGTTTACAATTGAATAAGAACATGTATGCGAAAGTATTATATCCAGCAACTTTTTAACATTTTAATAGAACTTGTATCAATTTAACAAAAATGTAGTGCATATCAATAGAAATAATACTTATCTATAGTAAAAATCATATGAATTGAATTAAATATTTTTCCAAATAAACAATTTATTACTTATTCATTTTAAACAAGGTTTAATAATAATTATTACATCAGTAAAATCAGTGGAATAGCTAGGAGGGACAAGGGGACCGTTGCCCTGGGCACAAACGCTTGGGGCGGCAAAACGATCTTTGGAATGAATGCAGATTTGAGAATTGTGGGCGACGAATTGTTTGGCGCGTTCGGAAAATTTCGTAGCTACGCCACTGAGTGACATTATTTTATTATTTAAGAACCATGCGGTCCATAAGCCAAAAGTATTTAAGTCCATCTAGCTGATGTGTTTTTCAATCAGTTTCTGTGATCTAGAGAATGGTTAGCGAACTTCGTAAGAAAAAAGCCTTCTTCTGATGTTGCAGATAATGCCGGATTAGCCAAATGGTATCGCGCCATTCTAGAAAGTCGTGGATATTACTGTTGATAATCTTTCCACCACTTCAAAACATCAACTGTTGAAACTGCACTTTCCTCTGCTAAGTACAAATGGAATTCTAGTTTCCAATGAATAAAAAAATATTTCAAATGTCAAATGTATTTTATGCAGAGAAACTCTTTTTTCAAGTTTTATTTAATAGGACTAACATTTTTGTAAATTTAAGCTTGATCCAAGAAATTAATTTCTTAACACTCAGGGCACAAAATGCGCGTTTTGGATGCCTATAAGCGGGAGCAAAACCAGTCTATCTCTCCTTCCTTATAATAGGGTGAGAAAGTCAGCTGATGCATATGAAGTACATTATGAGAGACAGTAGCGGACTGGGTACCCAGGGGTGCAGCCGGGTATCCAATACTGGGGGCGATTCCTAAAAAAAGGTCATCGGAGAAAAGGAAAAATTCTTTCCAAGGAGTATAACGTGAAC
>NC_046665.1:60571115-60594930 GCF_010883055.1 Belonocnema kinseyi
ATAACAACTTTTTGAATTTTGTTGAAAAATCGAAAATTCAAATTTTGATCAAGAAAAAAATAATGAAAAATAAAACATTTTGTTTCGTGTAATACAATTCGGTAAATACAATTTAGTTAATCACGTTTTAATAGGATGCGTAGTTTACATTCTATTCGTAAAAAAACAACATGAAAAGTAAAAAAATAGCATTTTTGGAGCAAAAGGCACAAACTACGAAAAAAATAAATGGACGAAATTTATTTACCTACAAAAGAGCTTTAAATTCATTATTATTAATCATTTTTTATGGAACGCGTTTTTTTTGTTTAAGCTTCTTTTTTATCTTAAAAGAAGCATTAAAAATAAAAAATTTAATTTTTTTAAAAACAAAATAATCTTTTTATAGAAGGCGAACTCCTTAAATTATAAAAACAAGACAGTGAAAATATGCATGTTGCGATACCATGCATATAATGAATTGTAATAATATTGTAGTAATAATATAATAATGTAATAATATAAATTGATTGCAATTGAGTTTAAACTTAAAAATTGCCAAAATAATTAAATACAGCCGATAATTAGTTGAGATTTTGTAATAAATTAAATGAGTAGCCCCATTTCATATTTGTAAACGAAAATGGAATCATACTTTTTACATAAACAAGTTGATCTGGAAACTCCCTCAAGGTACGTATAGGCACCATCGAAAGTTAACATATGTAAAAAATCCATTTATTAGCAGGCACTCATAAAAAATTCATTTTGGAGTCCTATACATTTTTATTCAATAAATATATTTTGGATTGCATCGGGAACAAATGAATTTAAAATTAGATACTGTAGTTGATGACAAGAATATTCCTTTCACTTTTACTGTTTCAATATGAATAATTTATTATTGATTTAAAAAATATTTTTATTAATAGAAACCAAAACATGCATTAGAGAATTTCTTAGGGATAATATGGGTGAAAAGAAATTGGAGGACACTTTTACTTTATTGGTATTACTTATACAGTGGTGCGCAAAAGTTTTGGGCCACATTGTTTTTCTAATCTATTCCTTCAAAGGTGATCTCGAGTAAAAATCCATTGATGGAGGAATTATGTATACTATTTGTACCAAACATTAAGGTCGGTAACAAGTTTTGAAAAAAAATTCCATTGTTTTTTTCGATTAAATTCCATATTGACGTGTGCAAAAGTACTGAGCCACTATGTTCAGATATCTCTAGAAGCGATGCTATGGTAACAACTTCGATTCCTCGCGTTTGTCAATCGTTTAACCTATAAGATCATAAGATCAAGGCATTCTGAAGTCAAAATGCCGAGACATACGATCCATGAGATTCAGAAAGTTGTGTTAAATCTTTCTAAACAAGGGAAGACTTCTCGTGAAATTGCTGCCTCATTGAAAATTGGTAAGAGTACTGTAAATAGATTAATTGAGAAATTCAGTACTGCCCAGAGTCTACTGGACCTCCCACGATCTGGTAGACCACGGAAAACGACAATTCGTGTTGATAAGATCATCAAACGCAAATCAACAATTGATGTCAAGAAGACAACATCTGAAATTGCCAATGAACTCCGCGATGAAAACCTTGCCAACGTGAGTAGGATCACTGTGGCTCGTCGTTTGAACGATATGGGACTGTTCGGATGCGTTGCTGTTAAGAAACCCTTGAGCAGCAAGAAGAATCAGAAGGCCCAATTGTATTTTGCGGAGAAATACCAACACTGGACTCCGGAGCAGTGGGCTAAAGTACTTTTTTCTGACGAATCGAAGTTCAATCTATTCGGAAGTGATGGTAAGAAGTATATTCGACGTGCGAAAAATACCAGATGCGATTCTCGCTATCAAATTCCAACAGTCAAACACGGAGGTGGATCAGCCATTGTTTGGGGCGCTATGTCTTCGCAATGAGTAGGTCCACTGCACAAGATTGAAGGCATCATGGACAAAGTTATGTATCGAGATATTATGGCAGAAAAAATGTTACCATATTCTAGAAGAAAAATGCCCAAAAATTGGATTTTCCAGCAAGATAACGATCCGAAACATAAGTCGAAGCTGGTTCAGGAATTTTTGAAAGGGCGAAAAGTGAAGCTTCTCGATCATCCAGCTCAATCTCCAGACCTAAATCCGATTGAAAATTTATGGGACACACTCGCAAGACATGTTGGAACGAAAAAACATTCGAACAAGGATGACTTATGGCGAACTCTTCAGGAAGAATGGGAAAAAATACCGAAGACTACGTTAAACGCTTAGTTGATTCAATGCCTCAACGATGTGCTACTGTAATTGCTGCTAAGGGTATGGCTATAAAGTATTAGTCAATAAGCAGCGGAATAATAACTTTCTTGTAGATTTTATGAACGTTAACTATTTTATGAACCTATGGAATAAGTGTGGCCCATTATTTTTGAACACTGTCGTTACAAACAATGTGAATTGAATTGTCAACAAACTTCATTAAAAATATGTAAATGTTGTAGTTTTGTTGTTCAATAAAATACTGAAATTTTGTATCTATTCAATTTTTCTCAACTGCTTTTATTCACCAGATACATTCAAAAATGTGTTTGGCCCAAAACTTTTGCGCACCACTGTAGGAGTATAAGTGTCAATCTTGGATAGTATTGGATATTCTTTTACTCTTTCCATTGCAATCTAAAGTATAGTTATTTGTTTAAACAATATAATCGTTTTAGCTCGCCTTTGCATGGCTTAGAGGGCGTCTAAGATGAGAGACAGAGACAGAGCGATGCGTAAATGTGAGGTTATGTGCCTTATTCCCTTTTTATAGGCATCCAATAACGTGAATTTCGCACCGTTCGTGTTAATAAATAGTATAAGCTCCATGGGAACAATAAAGCATTTTCAGGCATGTACGATTTTGGGCCCTCGCTTCGCTCGTGCCCAAAATTTGTACTCGCTGCGAATTCTTTATTTTGCTCTTTGGTGCATAAGCTACTATTTTCTAATAGGTACACTTGAGACATAATGTCCCATATAAAGGATATACATATATTTTTGATTCAAACAAATATTTTTTCAGTAAAGAAAGGAGTTGGCTAAAACGTATTTAGCTTTTCACATGAAAATAAAATAAAATTTAGATGATAAATGCTTATATTTAAAATATTTAATGCTTTTCTTAAGCAACTTTGGGTATTTAAAATGTAATCAAAATTACTTTTTTGGATGTCTGCAGCATGTAAGTTTCCTGAAACTCATTTGTATGCATCCTTTCAAGATGATCTCTTACTCCCGTTGTGTTGCCGCTTCATGTTAATAGGTTTAGTATTAGCTATAGAGGAATCTTGTAAAAGGTAAAGTTTTCATTTAGCCCATTTTACAAAACGTTTGAATTTACATTGATATTTGTATTGAAATTTTCAGAATATGTATAATTCAAGTTGAAAAATTTTACTTTGAGATAGTTTCTTGTGGTTCTTCGTTCTGGCCTGGTGTACCTTCTATTGCATTCCCCTTTTTGCGTTTCCATACTCGCAATTCTTATCTGTAACCCCTCCATGTGTCACGCTGACACCAGGCTGTGGACACTCAATGCTTTCTAGACGAAGGACCATAGACGCCATCTAGCGTACGCTCAGATCCCTAAGATAAGATAATTTATGACGCCACATTCCTTCCAGATAGTTTTTAGATAATTAACTTCAAAAAGTAAATGAGATGAAGAAAGCAATAAAAAATAAACAGAAAATCATAAATAATTATTTATGTATTTATGTTTGTATTTCCATTGCTTTATTCATGAAAGTGTAGTTCACGAAAAAATTGAAGGTCCTATCAACAATTAATTTGCATTTTTATTTGAGCAACATTAAAATAACCTCCAAGCCTATCCAAGCATTCCGACGGGTGATTATTGGCAACAACAAACATGGTGGTTCGCGCACTTTTCATGGAAAGCAACGCTGCACCATCTAGCGTATACTCCGAGCGGGATCAGACCTATAATACTTCAAGGTCACCTATATGAGTAGCCAGAGCCTGGAGACAAAGAATAACATATAAAAGATGGAGAATATTATCCCGAAAAGTTTTCGTAATTCAAATATAATATTTCGAGACGACGATCATCTCGGTTTGACGTGCATCACTATGCAATGCCCAACGCTCCGAGGGAGATAGAGTCAATTATTCAAAACGAGAAGTACCAAATTTTCTGGTACTAAGATTTTCGGATAACCGTCTTCGTTGCACACTCGAGGCTTTACATTGTTCTCCAAGACTTCGAGAAACGAACTATATTCGTGATCGAATCCTCGGCTCCGGCAGACTGCAAGATCACTGCTAAGGAGAAGGATAAGGAGTGAAGGTATCAAGACCTCAAAATGAAGCTGCAAAGACTGTACCCAAAATATTCGGTTAAAGCTTGGACATAGGAAACAAGGGACTAGGCATGCCATTCTGGGAGTGATGCAATGAGGGGGGAGGGAGGTCCGCCACTTTTTGATGTCCCGCGACAAACATGGCAGCGCCCACATGTTTATATTTTCATGCACAGTTTGTCGGCAAAAATTCTCGTGCGCATAATCAAATGGCACATCGTAAGATGGCGTCTCTCCCCACTCTTGGAATTCTCCCCCCTCCCGTGAACTCAACCCCGCTCGCCCAAGTTCGGATAGCATGCCTAGTCCCGTGTTTCCTATGTCCATGGGTTAATGTAATTGTCCTTGTGGTCGGTACTCTCGAAGGTGCTCACTTGTTCGAAACCATAAGACTATACCCGTGTGCCAAAAATATGTCAATGCAGAACGCTGTCAGCCTTGGGTCGCTTCAAATCCTCAAGCCACACGAGGGTTTTGCAGGCCTGTCGCAGTGATTTCATCGTACCCTGTGACCACACATCTCACGGCCGTGAGACGTGGCCATAGGTGTGATTTACCGCAGTTCTACTGGTGACTTGCTGATTGTGAATTCTTTTTTTAAAAATAGCATCGATCGCAATTTTGAGCGCGTCTAGGGCGCGCGACTGTTGTCTCTTAAGCTTCGCGCTCGATAATGTATTTAACTCACGCTACGCGGTCGATCTTAGTATTTCTCCCAAATTTATGCACAGAATTGTCAAAATTTAAGGTCAAAGCATCGGCGACTGTAATTTTGTGATTGTGAATTCTCTTTTGTTGAAACTCTTTCGACTTTAGTGAAGACATTCTCGTCATGTACCTCGTGCTTCGCACTCGATTTTGGTCAGAATGTTAACTTTTATACATTATTTTCATCACTTTTCTATTAAATATATATTACATTCATTTGCGTACCTCCGCATTGGATTGCTTATTCAGATATTGCAAAAAGTACAAACTATATTTATTATGATTATTTTCATATTTGTTATTTTGCATTAAATTTTATTCTTAGCTGTGCTAAAACATATATTATTTCATTAAATTTATATTCATGATAAGCATTGATATTGAAACATATGTATGTATTTTTATTGGCTTGTTTTTATACTATTTTTTTGTTTTCGTTTATAATCTTGTTTTTACGATTAAAACAAAATATACTGTTTCCATCTATAAATTATTCATAACAAAATAGATCGTTTTTGTTTAAACAATTATTCTCCTATAATTTTGTTCATACCTTGTGTCGTTTGTCCAAAGCCTTTATTTTTTAATTTTCATAGTTGTTTTTCACGAATAAAGTGAAAACTACTTATTCTATAAAAAAGCAATTCAGAACCAATTTGTCGACCTGTTTGGGTGCATAAGTTTTGTTGTTTCATCTTTTTTCGTATCCCGCATGTTTATTATTTATTTAATTATTGTTTCTATGTTTTGGATTTTAAACTGTACTGTGAATAGCCTTAAATGGAATATTTAAATTTGGAAAAAAGTTGTCTCAACATTGTGAAAATTCTCTAACTTTTTTTATTTTTATCGAAAATAGCTAGTTAACGAACTCGTCCATATTAGCTGAATCGAGTCGAAACTCAACATTTCTCTTCACAATTAGCCATAGAATACGAGTAAAATAATACTCCTTAAATATTGCCCCAATAAATATGTTTCATGAGGTTCCAGAAAAACCTCATAAGTGAACAATTATATTTTGCAAGTTTTAGTTACTAATTATGGATTTTTTCTGTTTTATAAATGCAAATTGTTTCTAATACACAGTATACTACTTTATATTGATAATTATATGTTTGAACAATTTATTATGATTGGTAATTTTATTATCTATAAATTATGTCGGAAACTGCGGTATCACACGTATCACCGGACATTTCAAAATCCAATTTAATTAACATGAGGGAATGTTTGATTTTTGAAAAATTGAACTGATACTTCAGGGATTTATCGAAACTTCTCAAGTTGTTTATGGATTGAAGAGAAGTGAGAAGATTACGGATTTTCTTTCCCCGGCAAAAAAACTTGGAGGAGGGTCTTAAGCTTTTCTTAAATCTTTGAGTTAGTATAAGAATTCCGAAAAAAATATTAATTATAGAAAATAATCGCAAAAAAGTAAGGTCATTCAGAACAAATAATATTAATATGAAAATTCATTCTAACACAGATTACTGTTTGTTCCTCTACTTTAAAACATGGAAATTTTACGTGAATATGAAAAAAATTTTAAACAAACTTTGATGTGAAATTACCTAAGAAAACGTTTATTTATACAAATCTTTTATTAGGTCCTTTTTTTCAATTCTTTACATGAAACTTAATTTTTGAAAGGGGTTTATTCTCAGAAACAAAATTATTACCGGGATTTTCATTATAAAATGTATAAAGCTACGTGCTTTTTTGAATTTTTCAGAATATTACAATTTTAGTGAATGGTAGCTTATTTTCTCGGAAAAAATATTTTCTACAAACTGATTTCATTCATTTTTTATTAATAAATCAACTACTATCAAATATAATTATTTCTTTATAAAATCGTTTTTTAATAATTTAAGAAATTAAACATTTTTAAATTAAAAGAGGTCATGCTGTAGAGAATCTTTTGTTCGGGAAAAATAAACTAATATTTATTACAAACGTATCAGTTTAAAAAAATTAGTAAGAAGTGATAAGAAAAAAATTGAATGGAAAAAAGATTTTTTGAAATAATAAACCATTTTTCCGCTGCAATCGGAATTTCTCTACACGCTTATTTTTTTTTTTAGTTTTGACTAAAATGTCTTAATTTGTATAATATATTAATATGAAGAAAAAATTCTCTTTTAATGTATAGTAACCCACATATTCATGTGGGTACTATATTAAATAAAATTTCAACCGCTTCTAATTCCTAACTTTTCAAATAAAAATATTAATTTTAAAAGATATAGATGAATCTTTAACCAAATAGTTAAATTATCAACCAAAAACATGATTTTTAAACCAAATAGTTCAATCATTAGCCAAGAAAATAATAATTTTCACCAAACAGATAAACTTTTAACTAAGATGATAAATCTTTAACTGGAATAGTATTTGCATTTTCAGTAAAAAATTCAATTTAAAAAAAGTATATATTTAAAAAAATCCAAGTAAAATGATAAATTTTCAACTTTAATAGTTTAATTTTCAAAGAAGAAGATTAATTTCCTTTAACAAAACACGTTTTTTTCACTAAAATACTGGCATTTTCAACGAAATAGTGGAATTTGCATCTAAGGAAGTAAAATTTTCAACTAAGAAGATGAATTTTCAACCAACAATATTAATTTCCACAAAAAAAGTATTCTCAGCTAAAAAAGATAATTTTTTAATCAAAAAGTAATTAGATGAATTTTTAACTGAAATGGTACAATCATCAATTGGAATAGCTAAAACAATCATTTTCAACCAAAAATGTATATTTTCTAAACAGAAAATAAATTTAACTAAAATTATAAATTTTCAACCAAAATAGTTTAATTTTCAACCAAATAGTTTATTTTTACCAAAAAATAACGAATTTTCAACCTAAAAAGATAAATTGTGAACAAAAAATTGAATATTTAAATTTTAAGATGAAGTTTCAACTCAGATTATGAATCTTTAAATAAAATAGTTAATTTTTAAACCCAAAAATGAATATTTAAATAAAGAGTTGAATTTTTAAGCAAAAATATGGATTTTTAAACAGGAAAGTATAATTTTCTTCCAAAAAATACAATTTTTCAAAAAATGCTTGCATTTTCATTGAAGTAGTGGAATTTTGAACCAAAAATGTACTAATTTTCCACCAAACAGTTGAATTTTTAACCATGAATATTAATTTCTACCAAAACCTTAATATTAAAACTGAAAGTTTAAAAATTAATATTCAACCCAAGAGAAGAGTTTTCAACCAAAAAGATTAAATATTTTATGGGAATAGATAATTTCTCAACAAAAAAAAACGAAATTTCAAAAAAAAAATTGTTACATTTTTAACCAAAGTGAGAATTTTTCAACTAAAATCATGAACCTCTAACTGGAATAGTTATATTTTAAACAGCAAAGATGAATATTTAACTAAAGTGATAAATATTTCACAAAAATAATTAATTTTTCGACTAAAAAAGATAAATTTCTAACCAAGAAGATTAATTTCTAATAAAAGAAGACTCATTTTTAACTAAACAATCTCATTTTTCAACCAAAAATTAAACAGTTCCATTATTAGTTAAGAAAATTAATGTTTAACCAACGAGATGAATTTTTAATTAAAATGGTTGATTCATCAACTCGAATAGTTTTACATTTTCGCTTTAAAAAATGTATTTTTCGACCAAAAAAATACAATTTTTCAACAGAGCACATGGATTTTCAATTGAAATTATAAATGTTCAACGAAAAACAAAAATTTTTAACAAAAGAGTATAACTTTCAACCAAGTATGATTTTGAAAAAATATTAATTCTTAGCGAAAAATATAGTGGTTAATATTTTAAACAAAAAACAAAACAAATTTTAAATAAAATAGTTAACTATAGTAATATAATGCTACTTTCACAAATAAATCAATCTTATTAAATTTTAAATTGCAAATTAAAAAAAAATTAAACGCGGTCTATTATAAATGTCCTGACTTTAAAATAAAAAAACATTCTCTGACAATTACAGATTTTCCAGCTTATCTAGGTAGAATAGTTAAATTCATCAAAAACCATGGTTTTGTATAAATTTGAGATTTTGTCATGGACTTGGGCTTATTAGAAACATAATTTTTTACCTTTCGTGCTATTGTATGATAATAATTATATTTTTGTATGTTGTCGTATTTCAATAAGATTTAATAATATTTGTAAAAATATTATTCTTTTCATATGAAAAGAATTTCGGGATGTAAAAATTCTTAATCTAACGTCTGGGAAACAACAAATTATAGTATTGATAAGGAAAAACCTTATTTCATTAAATAAGGATGAAACAAGGTTTTTCCTTAGCAATATTATTCTTTTGATTTTTTTAAATCATGGGGCAAGTCAATAATTATTTGAAAGTTTACAAATTAATTTAAAATTTACAATAAATTATTTACTGAAGCGATTATTGTTCAACTAAAATCATTGAATATTCAAACAAAAAATGAATATTTTTTAAATAATTCATTATATTTTAATAAAGTTTAGTAATATTCATAAACATATTAACAGCTAAAAAATAGGCGCGTAAATCGTTTCCGCCGGTAGTGTATGTTTCAAATTTGGTTCTTGATAAATCATCTTTTCTACTTTGAATGCGACCATCGGTAACAATAATGTATCAAAATTTTTAAAATAGAATTCATTATTTTTTCCCAAAACCTGTTTTTTCGTGCCTTAATGGTAAAGTTCTCATATATATTTAATTTTAACTCGACGCCGTCGCTGTTATCAGAGAAATGTATTTATGGGGTGGGATATGAACCTGGAGAATAGGTAGATATCGCGCAAGTTAGAATACGACTTTGTATTTAATTTAACATTTAAAATTTTCAAATTTGCTAGAAAAAAGCAGGTTCAAATAATCACAATTTCGAATTAAATATGAATTTACAAGAAATTCTGATTAGTTCAACAAAAAATGTAATTTTTTAAGTAGAATTTTCATTATTTTAAAGAGAATTTTCAAGTAAATTTGTTTTACTAAAAATTCTGATTTTTCAAAAGAATTTATTTTAAGTTCATGTTTATTCAGATCTTTATTTTATTATTTATTCAGGAGGAGCGTAGGTCAGGGAATGCCTGAAAATCTTCCAAAATTTTAGAAAAATGAAAAGGCTTGTATATTCATTTACATTTTTTTCAGTTTCTTCCTCCTGGTGATTATATTTTTAGATACAAATTTTATTCTTTGGTTGAAAGATTAACAACTTTGTTAAAAATTCTACGGCTTTGTTGGAAATTTGCCCTTTTGGCTTAAAAATTCAACTATTTTGGTAGAAAATTAACTTTTTGTTGCAACTTCATATTTTTGCGTGGAAAATTCAAATGAATTGATTTTTGGTTGAAAATTCAACTGTTTGGTTAAATAATATTCTTCTTTAGTTAAGTATTTACTATTTTTACAAATTCGTCTTTTTCATTAAATTCAATTGTTTTAAATTTAAAATAAAAACATTTTTTAGTAAAATATCTACTCTTACAATATTGATTAAAAATTTATTTTTTTCTAATTTAATTCACTTGTATGAAGGTTGAATTATTTTGTGAAAAATTGATCTTTTTTAATTAAAACTTCAGCTTGGGTAAATTAACATTTCCATTTTTTGTTAAAAATTGATCTTTCTTACTTTATATTTTTTGTAAAAAAAATAATGTTGTTGGTTTAAAGTTTCCGTTTTCTGGTTTAAAATGCAAATGTTTGGCAGAAAATTAACTTTTTTACACAAGTAAAAATTTTTGGGTTGAACATTGAACTGTTTTAAACAAAATTCATTTTTTGTTTTGAAAGTTTAACAATTCGGATGAACATTTTTTTCGTTCTTAAATGAATAATTGTTTTTTATTCTGTACACCTATCTCTTTTTTAAATTCATCATTTTAGTTAAAAATTCATCTCTGGTTTATCGATGGACTATTTTGTTAAAATTAGTTGTTTTTTTAATTAATTATTTTAATACAAATTTATATTTTACATTTTTTATTGAAAATGTATCTTTTTTAGTTGAAATTTATACTATTTTTTTTATTTCATGTATTTTTTTTAATTCTTCATTTTTATAAAAAAATTAATCTTCTTGACTGAAAATGAGTTTTTTCTGCTTTTAAAATTGATTTCTTCTGATTTTAAAATTCATCTCTGTTGGCAGAAGTTTAATATTTTCTTGGTTAAACTACGTATTACATTTTTGCTTGAGAATTCAAGTTCTTTAGTAGAAAATTCAACTATTTGTTTACAAATTCAACTGTTTTGTTTGAATTGTTCTTTTTTATTTCGAAAATCGTAGTTTTCTGTATAAAACCATCTTCTGGTGTTGAAATTTCCTCCTTTTTGATAAAAACTTAACTTTATAGCTGAAAATTAACTCTTTTCTTGAATATTCAACCATTTAAGAGAATATTATTCTCTGGTTTAAAAGCTAACAACTTGGTTGAAGATTTATTTCTATCTCAAATGAAAAATCTTTATATGTTAATAATTTGTCTTATTTGTTGAAAAATTCATCATGTTAGTTCCAAATTCATCTCTTTTTTTCAAAACTAAACTATTTCGTTGATCTTTCGTTATCTCTCTGTTGAAAATTAATTTTCCTCGTGAAGATTTACCTTTTCCATTTATGGTTGAAAAATCCCGCGCAGCTCCTTTTACTCCTACTTAAAGCGCGGCGTCAATTCTCGAAAGTACAATATAAGGGGGCCCTATCTCTAGGGTTCACCGTATTAATTTTTTTAATTCATACGTTTTATTGAAAATTCGTCTTGTTTGGCAGAAAATTAAGTTTTTGGTTTTTTGGTTGAAAATTCAACTATTTAGTTGAAAATGTTATGCTTTTTGTTAAAAATGTAACTCTCTGATTGAAAAAATGCAACTGTTTTAGGTTGAAGTTTATTCTTTTAGTTTGAAAATTCGATCATGTGGTTTGAAGATTAATCTATGTAGTTTAAAAATGTAAAAATTTGATTCGAAATTCAACTATTTTGTTGAAAACAACTCTTTTGTTAAAAATTAATCTTTTTTGGTTTAAAATTTAACTTTTTTTTTGCCTAATTTGCCCTTTTGGATAAAAAATTCATCTTTTCGGTTGAAATAAATAACTTTTTTATTTTTATCCTAAGCTCATTTTATTTCGTTTATAAAAGATATAATACAATATAATCTGCATGAGAAAGGAAAAACCATAATTCCTTCTGAAATTTAAATGATTAAAAAAATTTAATTAATTAAAAGATAAATCGCACAGAAATTTCAGCAGTATATTGAAATTACTATGTTTAACAAATATTTTGAAAGTGATTTCATAATTGTGATAGTCAAATATAAAACCTTCGTGTCTAGATTATATTCAAAAAAATGAACTCATAAATATTCAGACTGCCTTAATTTATTGAACTTGAGACATTTTTCTGGATTTCCACGTGTTTTAAGGTGGAAATACCGAAAACTCCAGGTGATCTAAAATGTGGCACGAGGATATTTACACAAGTGCCGCGCGTTTCGTCAATCAGTCCTTGCGTCTAATTAGGCGCCATAAATTTTAATTCACTGTTTCGTCTGTATTCGTCGATCGTTGCGCAATTACAGACGCGTGTAAAAGTGAGAAACTGAAATATTCATGATCGCGGAAAACTCCGCGACTCTCACATGTGTATCGAGTTGATAAATTTATTCCAATGTAAATTGAAAAAATCGTTTTCTTTAAATAAAAATTGTTACTTCATGGAGTAATTCTTGATGTATTTAGGAAAAAAATCAATGCCAAATTTAACTTCAAATGATATGCTCTGTTTTCATTTATTTAATGTCTACAATGCCTACACGTGTTTCACAAAACTCGGGGATTCCCTTCTATGGTTGTAAAAAAATTTGCACATTACATAATTAAAAAACATTTGATTTAGTCAATATTTTTTTGCGAATAATACACTCTTATATTTGCAGGATTAAAACTTTGTTTGTGTTAAGCAAATTAATAAGTTATACAAACAGAATCTTGTTTCTTGCGCACACAGTTGAGTGTATTAAATAAATAATTTGTTTTAGAGTAAAATAAAAATATATTGCAGTTAAAGAAAACTTTTGTTTAATACAAAAACTAGCGTTTATTATAATTAAATCTAGAAGTTTTTAAATTGAGACTCTTTAGAGAATACTTTTTAATTAATTATAATTAGTGCCCTTCCTCAGGGGAGGGAGTATGAATAAATCAGCGTAAATTTATCTTGCCAATAAAACAAAACACGCGCGACACGTGCATGATTATTGCTTTTATGTTCTAACGTGATTTTTAAATTAAAATATATGATTAACATTAATTCCAAATGTTTGTATTTCGTAGAAACAATTATCTAAACTAATAAAAAAGAGACAAAGGGACAATATTTTGAGTAAATTGTGAAAATTGATATTTTAAATTTAGAATTAAGATATATTCGCTTCCGTCGGAAAGCAATCGCCAGTACTAGAGCGACCGGTATTAAAAATCATTGCTGACTTTGAAGCGTGATTAATCGTTAAAAAAAGGGTGAAAATTAAAAAAAACTTTGGAAAACTTATCATAGGCCGCGTAGAATGACCCCTTATAGAGATATCTTTGATTTTTTTAAAGAATACATCAGGTAAAAAGTTACAAAAAATTCCAGAATTTCTCGAATTTTGTACCGCGACTGAAACACGTGGCATGACCTGGCAAGTTGAATATAAATATTTAAATTTATACCACACTATCTTTGAAGTCTTATCTTTAATTCTAGCTAATAAAATTTTTTAAATCTTAATGGGTTTTTGGTCATATCTGGGGAACCCATGAAGATTTTTCAAGTGTCATTGGCTTGATTTTAAGATAAGACTTTAGAAACTGAACTATATAAATTTTAAAAATTTTATACAACTTTTCTAAGCCATGCCACGTGTTCAAATCAAGGCACAAAATTCAAGAATTTCTTGATTTTTTTAAACCTTTACATGTGGGCTCACATATAGGCTTTCTAACAGTTTTTCTCAAAAAGTTTCTCGCTTCATTTTTGAACGAATAATCACGTTTTAAAGTCAGCAGAGATTTTTAGTACCGCTCGCGCTAGCCTTGTAGATAATTTCCGACGGTAGTGTAGCATTTTTGTAAATGTTACCGTTTTAACCCGTTTTCATTTAAAGCTAGTTTTGACTAGTTATAACGTGAAATTACCACAAACATATGTCAAAACTAGTTTTAACCACTATCGACAAGAAAATTGTAGGCATCTGGTTTTGAAGCTTAACAACTCAGCAAAAAAATGCTAGCGAAGAAGTTAATAGTCATTTCTAAGCTCAAAATGCCCTACATAAATAAGCTTAAAGATTTTATCGTGAAAAATTTATTGTGTTTTGCAGAGTACAAGATGTAAAAAAAGTAAAGAATTTCGGGCACATATAAGAAGAGTAAACTTTAGAGCATTATTTTTCATACAAGAGGAAATGAAAAAAAAACTTTTAAAAATTCATGAATATCAAGAAAAAATTATTAACAAATAGAAGTTAACAAATTTAAGGAATAATGAAGGTTGTTGCTTAAAATTACACAAATGTACAACTGTACTATCCTCAGTTCTAATGATGATATTAAAGCGATTCCTACTCTAAACTGCAACGCCAAGGCTCTGTAATTATACACAATCTCGAGGAAAGATGTAAATGTTTTTTTTTCTTGAAATTTGCGATATTTTCGGACGTTTTTGTTGTTGGAAAGTGTTAGAAACCAGCGGGGGTGTCTTTTTTCTAGGTGGGGTCAGGGGCATAGATTTATTATATTGAACGGAAAAATTTGTACACGGTATAATAGTATCATACTATGTAAACATTATGCATAAATGATAAATAATAAGTAAACAATAAATAGTTAATAATAAATAACAGTAAATGATAAATATATGCATAAAATTCATATTGCCGAAGATTTAAATAATTACCCAAAGATTCCAGAAAAATTTCAAAGGTTTCCCAAATATTTTTGGCAAGTTTAAAAGATTTTACAAATAGTTCAACGATTTCCCAAAAATATCACAAAGATTTAAATAATTTCACACATATTACTAGATATTTCAAACATTTCCTAATGTTTCTCAAAGATTTTAATATTTTCACAAATACAATCGAATATTTCGCAAAGATTTTACAAACATTCAAAGCATTTCACAAAGACTTCAATTATTTCACAAATATTTCCGATAAATTTCAAAGATTGCACCAAGGTTTTAATTATTTCCCAACATTTCACACATATTTCAATGATATCCCAAGGATTTCACAAAGATTTTAATAATCTAACAAATATTGCAAAGTATTTCACACATTTATTAAAGATTTCAACAATTTCACAAATATTTGGGATAGATTTAAAAGATTTAGCAAAGAATCAATCTTTTCCATAAATATTTCGGATACATTTAAAAGATTTCACGAAGAGTTCAATGATTTTCACAAATATTATCAAATATTTCCAGGATTTCGAAAAGATTTCGTATAGATAAAAAAGATTTCCCAAATACTTCAAATATTCTTTAAAAATGTTGGATACATTTAAAAGATATCAGGAATATTTCAAAAATTTTAAGAATATTATCAAATATCTCAAAAATATTTTGCAAAGATTTCGGATAGATTTCACAGACTTCAATGATTTTTCAAAGACTTTAAGTATTTCGAAAGACATCGGGTATATTAAAAATATTTCACAAAGATTTTAATTATTTCATAAGGATTTTTGGTAGGTTTTTGAAAAAATGCAAATGATCCGATGAATGCACTTTTTCGATTTCAGAGGGGGGCAAATTAATACTTTTCTAGTCGATTTCTGTAGAAGGTATATTTGAATTATCTTATTTATGTACATGAAAATTAATAAATTTTAAAAATAATAGTTAACTACCTCAAGATTTTTTAAAATAAAAATAAAATTAATAAAATCGTATTTAATTAAGGTATTTAATTTAATTCAGAAGCACGGGTCAAAGAAAGACATCAGCGATCGGCAGTCAAATAAAGGCACTCCTGCTGCTTTATGACACTTACTTTCCAACAAAAAAATGTTTAAAAATATTACGATTTCCATGAAATCTAAAACAATCACATCCTTTCAGGAGATTATAAATAGTTAGAGAGCCTATCTGTTGTAATTTGGAGTTTGAATCACTTCAATATTTTCATTAGAACTGAAGATAGTAATACAGTTAAAACTTTTTGTAATTTTAAGCAACAATTTTCATTATTTCTCAAATTTGTTAACTGAAAATTGTTAAGAAATGTAGTCTTTAAATTTATTAATTTTCTATATTTTTTTCATTGCCTTTTCTATACAAATAATGCGCTAAACTTAACTCTTCTTAAATGTGCCTGAATTTTTCAGTCTGAAAAGCACAATTTTTCATGAACTACTTTAAGGTCATTCACGTAGAATACTTTAAGCTTCTAAGTGATTAATTCCTAAATACGCTGGCATTTTTTTTTTGCTCAGTTGTTAAGCATCAAAGTTTTTTTTCTAATTGTTTTTCGCCGATAGTAGTCAAATCACGAAGTGACCAAGTCCTTTTTTAAAAACCCGAAGAATTTTTTAACTCTATCTTATTTCGTGTCTTATATCAACATATCAGTAAAAGCTAGATGCACCCAATTGTGCTTTTGACAGAACTAGTTTTACCTGTAGTATTCAGAGTGGTTCGAAATATGACCAATAACTCTTCTGCGACCAGACGGAATTTAAAATTTTTTCGGGTTTTCACAAAAGCTCTTCATTAGTCCACATTTTGACTAGTTAAAACTAGTTTTTCTGGTATAAACATGACATAGACAATAAAAACCGTTACATTTTTTATCACATATACTCATTTCCGACGAAGAATGCTAACATGACCTATTATTGTTCAAATAGTGTAAATATTCTTTCAAACCTAATGCTTTTTATTAATAAGAGCTATTTTATATTAAAAACACTATCATAACAAAAAGTTTTTTAAAATGTTAAATCTCTAACTAAACCTAATGCTTTTGTTTCAAATCACCATTTTTCAGCAAAAATCTGAATATAAGCTAAAATTGTTAAAAAATGGTAAATTATCTTGAAAATCTATAACAATTTCCGTTATAAAATGCGAAATTGTTTAAATATTATATATCTCGTTTCAAATATACTTGTTTTAAATTGAAAGCACCAGTTTCCGACGGAAGATACCAAAATATTTTTAAAAAATGTATAAGATTCTAAATCTTATTCAAACTATAATAATTTTTATTAAAAAACGCCAATCTCCTAAGTAAAATTTCATAGTAACCTAAAATTATTTGAAAATTATGAATCTTCTTTGCAATCTATTAATTTTTAAAATTTTCAATTTTCGACAAAAAACACTAACACAATCCTAAATTATTAAAGATCGTAAATGTTATTATTTTAAACAAAAATCATTGAATTAAAATCTAGTGATTTCTTGTTCAAAAATACAAATTTCCGATGTACCGCACCAACAAAATTTTTTAAAAATTGAGAGTTCCCTTTGAAATACAATTTTTTTATTGAAAATAACAACTTCCGAACAAAAAATTAACATAATCCAAAATTGCAAAAAGACTGAAGGTAAGGAAAAGAATTGAGTGTGCGAGTAAAGTAATGGGCCAAGTATGGGGTACAGGAAAGAAAAGGTTCAAGAACGATTGGAGAATGAGGATCTGGTTGTTTGATGCGTTGATTTGGGCGGTGTATTGTGTTATGGTGTGGAGATCTGAGGAAGGAAGGAACATAGGAAAGTAGAGAGCATACATGAGCGATTTTTGACGTAGGTAATGGGGGTTAGCTGGAATTGCCCAGGATACATGTTAAGAGAAAAGTTCGGAAGAGAAAATATGGTTACTAGACAAATTAAGAGAGCCTGGAGGTTTGAAGAGAAGCTAAAAAGTGGAGAGGGAAGCAGAATAGCACAAGCATGTAGGGGCGAAATTCGGAACAATGAAGCGAAAGGCAATTTGGGAAATTCAAAATGGGAGGAAGAAAGGAGAAAAATGAGAAGAGTTTTTGATGTACGAGAAGTGGTTATGGAGTGGCAGGACGTAGAGTTAAAGCTATTAGTTAAACAAGTAGAAGAAAGATGGACAAAGGTAATAGATTCGAGGTACAATAGATGGTATATGATGGCCAAGGGTTGACGGAACCAGAAAATCTGCAAAAATAAAAAAGGAAGAAAAATGGAGTAGGGTTGTAAGATTTAGAATGGGAGAAGGGGTGAGAGCATGCAGATATTGAATGGATGAAGAGGAGAATTTATGTAGAGTATGTGAGTACGAAATAAAGTCATGGGCACATGTATTAGAGAGATGTACAGGAGAGGAAGTAGGACAGTTGAGTGTAGATGAGTGTGTAAGATCGATCTTGGATGGTAGTGGACAGGGAGTGATGTGGATGAAGAAATTGGAAGAAGTAAGGGAAAGCAAGAGATTAGGGCAGAGCCAAACGAGTAATCCTGAAAAAGGACAGTAAAAAGCGAAAATTGTTTTCAATATCGTGGAAAATGAATTTTTATGATAAGAGGAAATGGAGGCCCTGGAAGCTCGCTCATTTTAAGAATTAATATTACGACTGTTACTATTGTTTATCCTACGTCATGCGAAAGAGTAGAATATAAGTAGTAGTTAAGTTAGACTAAGGATGGAAATGTAAATATATGTAGCGGGAGCGGAGGCCCCTAAACCCGTAAAAGGGAGATATTAAATATATACATTAATACATACATTCATGCACTCATACATATTATTATAAATTTTGTTTATTGTTGTCACAGCTTTCAAATGGTTAATGCCCAACATATTATTATTCTTATTCCTATTATTATTATATGTAATTATTAAAGTTGCCTGAAATTGTTGAAAAGCTATGAAATTTCAAAATCTAATGATTTTAGTATAAAAAATGCTAACAAACCTGAAAAATGTAAATTGTTAAAATTTTGTTCATCATTGAAATACAAAGATTTTTGCTTATGAATACATATTTCTTGATAAAATTTTAAGTGTTCTCCAAAACTGGATGACTTTATATTAAAATTCTGTTTGAAAAATACTAATTTTCGGCAAAAACATGTTTAATAATATTACAATAATTTATTACATTATATAACGTTACTAATTTAGCCATCCTGGATTATTTAAAAACCGCAAATGTTTCTCAATTGGCATGAGGTTTTCTATATTTTTTTTATTATTAAAATAAAGTATTTGTAGCTATAATTTTTTTAATTCCAAATTTAAGATATAAAACAACTTCAAGCAATGAAAAGCCAATTAGGTTTACAATAAACATGACTGTGATATTATTATTGAATAACTATTTATTTTTTGGGTGCATTTTTTTATTTATTTGTAAGCTTCACTAAATATAATTTTCAGAAGCTTCTAGAGGACATTCAAAAAGATTTCTGAAAAATTCGGATATGGGAGCGTTCGTATATTACGTAACATTAAAAAGGGGGCGAGGGGTTCGTTTTTCGTTCAGGTCTGATGTGTGTGTATGGGTGTGTGTATATGTGAGTGGGAGGAGCGATTTTGACGCAATTAATTAACATTTTTGATTAATAAATCATTTTATTCATCACAAAACTTTTTTTTGAATGTTTCTAAATATAGATGATATTCCAACAAAGTTGTGAAATATTTAACCAAACAGATGAATTATCTACCCAGAAGATTAATGTTCTACCAAAAAAGAAGATTACATAATCATTAGCAAAATTATTTAATTTTAGAGCCAAAAAAAGAAATTATGTACAAAAAAATTTAATTTTCCAATACACAAAATATGATAAGTTGACTAAAAAGTTTATTTTTCAACCCAAAAAGAATAATTTTCTACAAAACAGTAAAATTTTCACCATAAAAGGTATTTAAAAATGAAATGCTTAAATTTTCAATCAAAAATTTGTCCTTAAGATAATAATGATAAATTTTGAACCAAAAATCGAATAGTCTAATTATCACTTTAAAAGATTCTCAATCTAAAAGAAGAACTATCAACCAAAAAGGATAATTTTCTACCAAAAATACGCCTTTTAACAAAATATATTAATTTTCTACCAAATTGTTGAATTTTCGAACAAGAAAATTAATTTTCTATCAAAAATACGATTTTCCAATTTCATGATAAAGCTTTAACTAAACATAGAATAGTTCAATTTTCCGATGAACCAAATTTTAACAATAAAAACGAATTATTAAGTAAGTCATCGAATTTGCAACCAAAATATAAATACTCGACCAAAACACACAGATTTACAAAAATTACATGAATTTTATGCGAAATGATTTGATTTTAAAATCAAAAAACGAATTACCTACAAAAAAGTCGAATTTTCAATTAAAAAACATGACTGTTAAACTAAGAAGTTTAATTTTATGGCCAAGTATTTTAATTTTCAAGGTAAAAGAACAAATTTCCTACAAAGCAGTAGAATTTTTACAATAACAGTTTATTTTAAACGAATTATTGTGAACCCGGCATGAAACGAATTTTCAATAAAATTGTGAAATTTTCATCCAAAGAAATAAACCTTCAAATAAAAAATGAATGTTTAGAAAAGCAGTTGCATTTTCAACGAAATAATAGAATTTTTAATCAATCGAAATGAATTCCGAACCAAGAATATAATAGTAGCTTGTTCAATAAAAAAAAAAATTTTACCTAAAAACTTTTACCCCCCCCCCCCCCATCAAAATTGGAATCTAGTTTATGGAAAGTATCACCAGGCCACTTTTTATTTAAGGACTATTAAGTATACTAAAACAACAGAAAATGTTTAACATCCTTAAGAATAAAAAGTATTTGTCATAAAAAAGTAATCTTTTACAAAAAAAAATCGAATTTTCTACCACATAGTTGACTTTCCAACCAAATTGTTAAGTTTGAAAGACAAAAAGAGGATTTTTGTACAAAAAGGAATACAATTTTTAACCAGAAAATTAGAAAGTACAAACAAAAATTTCATTTTCCAACAAATAGTTAAATTTTCAGTTCAAAACATTTGTACCCCAAAAAAGGGAAGTTTCCACAAAATGTTTAATTTTCTACCAAAAATATGAATTTTTTGTTAAAATCATAAAAAAAAAATTGTTAGAAGTTACATAAATTTGGAACCGTATAGTTAAATTTTTAAACTAAACAGAATCATTTTTAAACAACAACAGAAGATTTAACTTTTCATTAGAAAATTGATTTTAAATTGAGAAAAATTAATGTTTCGCAAAACAGTTGAATTTTCAAGAAAAATAGTCGAATTTTCTATACAAAATAGTGCAATTTTAAAATCGATAATATAAAGTATCAACAAAAAAATTAATTTTGATATAATAGTAGTTAAATTTGAACTTAAATTGTTTACTTCTTCTTTATTCATAATGTGTCCCCTAAGGGTTTACATGACTTCCATTCCTTAAAATCTTTCCGTTTATATCTATATTTTTTTAACAATCTTATCCTTTCTATATATACAATTATTTACAACTATTTACATAAAGTCTTATATCTAGTTTCTTATTTCTATTTCCTGCGATAGCGCAATTTAGGACTTATTAGCAAACGAGTGAGTGATCGAACGAAAGCGAGAGTGTAAGCCAGAGAGAGAGCATGAGAACGCAAACGCATTTTAGTCTACTTAACTTTTACCTTGCCATTACTTATAATTTTTACGCTTCTAATCTAAGCGACTTCCGTTTCCTTTTTGTTTCACTTTTTTATACCTCCATTTACCTTTTTTCACGTGCATTCTTTCATTCTCTCTCATTCGCTGTTCTAGCACCCTCCAACTCCTTCAACGATTCTTCTCCTAATTCATCTTCCCCTAGAATCTCAACCACATTTTCTTGCCAGCTTCCTTTATCTTCCACTCCTCTCCTACATCCTTTCCATACATGCTCCCATGTTTCCTCCTTCCATTCACATATTCTGCACTTTCTGTTCTCTTATTTTTCCCAGTACATCCCCTCCCTCAGCTCGTTTCCCAATCTAAATCTTGGTATTCTGGTCCACCTTCTCTCTCCCCAACCCTTTTCTAAATAATTTGGCACCCCTTCATTTTTTATCATCTTATACCATTTATTGTATTTTGATTCCGCGATCGCCCCCCATCTTTCTATTAATTGTCTTTCCCTCTCCCTTTTTTCCAATTCTTCATAGTTTACTCCAGTCCCGTCTTCTATTTCTCTATCATTAAAGAACTCCCTCCCTTCTTCTTCCCATCTCGTTAATTCGATCGCCCTCCCTCTCCTCTCTTCTACCTCCATCAAACACTTTCTCGCCAACTCCCCTCTCTTTCCCTCCCACAGCTTCGTCTCAAATTTCCATGCCCTCTTTGCCGCTCTGATACTTAACTTATCCCTTTCCGCTTCTTCTCTCACCATATATCCTGGCGTCCTCCAGTCTGCTTCTAGTGTCCACCTTATATACCTTCCTTGTATACTCTCAATATCTTTCCTTTCTTTCCATCCCCATATCTCTGCTCCATAACCTAATACCGGCCATACCAGCGTACCAAATAACCACATTCTCCTTCTCCAATTTTTTTCAACCTTCTTTTTCCTATTCCCCATATCTGTTTCATTACCCCTGCTGCTTTTTTTTATCCTTTCTCTTATATGAGCTGCATGATCTCCATTCGTTTGAAGATATAGCCTAAATATTTATACTCTTTGACTTCTTCTAACTTTATTCCTTTCCATCCCCCTGTCCATTCTTTATTCCTTCCCACTTCTTTTCTAAACCTCATTATCTTTGTCTTTTCTACATTTACATTCAGCTTAATCCTGTAATTAATCCCGCCATCCCTTCTTCATCCTCTGCCATCAACACTATGTCGTCTGCGTATACCAGTGTATTTATCTTTTCCTTCCCTATCCTAACTCCTCCCCAACCCTTTCTCCTCATTTCTTCTTCCAAGTCTGATATTAATAAATTAAATAAAAGTGGGCTCAGAGGACATCCTTGTCTCACACCTCTCACCAACCAGAAACTATCTCTTACTTGCTCTCCTACTTTTACCCTGCTTTTTGTCTCTTTAAATATTTCTGATACTCTCTTCATTAATCCCTCTCTTAATACCTGTTTTATCATAACATTTTCTATTTCTCATCGGTCTAATGAGTCAAACGCCGCCTTTAAGTCCACGAACATTGCTATAATTGCTCCTTTTTTCCTTTTAATTCTCTTATTTACTAGATAGTTCAGATCATATATGTTATCCATTACACCCATTCCTTTTCTAAACCCTGTCTGATTCGGTGACTCGATCGTTTTTTCTTTAACTTCTATCTTTAATCTCTCCGGCAAAATATTTACATATACTTTATACCGTGTTGGCATCAACGTCACCCCCTATAATCTTTAACCTCCTCTCCCTTACCTTTCTTTATTATTGTTATAACTACTCTTTTTTCCATTACTCTGGCCACCCCTCTCCTCTCCATACGATTTCCTCCCTTGGAATCTCCTCTTCCTCATCTCTTTTTCTATCATATTTTCCTCCCTTTATAACTTTTTTCTCTACCCCTTCTAGCAAATCCACAAAATATTTCTTTTATTCTATCATTTCACTATCTTGGTTTACTCCTTTTCTTCTTTTTCTTACTCTATTCACAACCTTCTCTGCCTCTTCCTCAAACCTTTTATTCTCTTCCTCTTTCTTTTGATAACACAACTCAGTATACTCTTTCTTTTTTTCCTATATTCTTCCCCATTA
>NC_046665.1:60595030-60612022 GCF_010883055.1 Belonocnema kinseyi
CCCCCCCCCCCCCTTTACTAACTTCATTTTGGTTTGTGCACTCTAATTCTATTTTTATTTCCCCTATCATTTTCCCATCTCCTCGTCCACATTTCCCTCTCCCATTTTGATATTTCTTATTTTTTCTCTACTTCTCCTTGATTCCTACTTCAATTCTCCGTGACCAATCCCTTTCCCTACACTTTTTACAATTGCTGCCCTTTTTCTCATATTGCTATTGCTTTTTTGTCCATCTAATGTCAGTATTAAGGAATTTGATCTGAATCAATATATTCACCTTCCTCTAGTTTCTTAACCTTCCCTCTTACCTCATCATCCACTATCACATAATCAATTACCGTCGCTCTTCACTTCCTGAGCGTGTATATTATCCTTTTTCATCCCCTTCTATATTTCCGTTTAAGATATACCATCCCAACCCCTTTCAAGCTCTTCAACAACTTTTTTCCCTCCCCATTTAGTACATTATCTTTGGATTTTCTTCCTCTCTCTTCTTCCCATACCCTTCGTCCTCTGTCTCCTATTATCGCATTGAAATCCCCACCTATTATCAGCCTAATCTCTTCTTTATTTTCTTCAATAATTTCTTTAATTTCCTCTGATTTCTCCTGCATATCACCGTACACATACATCCCCACTACCTTTCATTTCTCTCCTCCCATCATTGCCTCTTATACTATTAATCCTTCTTTTTGTTCTTTCCTGGCTTTCTTATCTTTCCTTGTTATACATTCATTCCTTACTCCCATCACCATTCCTCCCATTGATCTGCCCTTTTTATTCTTTCTCTTTGCATTTTGCACTTGCCATTTGTAACCTCTCGGTAACCTTCCCCTTACTCTTTCCTATCCCTTTTCATCCAGCCACGTCTCCATCATTATGAATACATCCCATTGTGTCAAATTTCTCATAAACTATCTATCCTTTCTCTCCAATCCTGCTATATTCCAGTAGCAAATCGTCCATTCTTCCCTACTTTCATTTCTCATATGTTTTTCCTTCTAACTATTTCTTATTTTCTTATCTCCCGTTCCTTTCTCTTCTAGTTTCCCTGCACCTCATTTCTTACTATCTGTTCCCTTTCTTCATCCCAATCCCGCCATACTCCATCTATGTGTATTCTCCCATACTTGACCCATGTTCTCTTTCCCTTTTTTTCTTTCCCCTTCCGCTATTTTCCTTAATTTATACTGCATCTTCCTTTTACCCATGTCAAATCATCCTCTATTCTCTCTGGACTACCATATAATAACCTCTTCTTTGTCGTCACCTCCCTCTTATGTTCCCATTTCTTTAGTTTCACCAGTAACATCATCCCCCCTCTTCGCTCTTCCCTTCGTACATTTCGCATTTCCTCTATCTCTACCTTACAATCAATCCTTTTTGATACTTCGTCCACCCCTTCCTTCAGTTTCTTCCCGTCTAATCTTATACCCTTTTTCACTATGTTTAATTTTCTTTCTTCCCTCTCTTTCTATTCTATTGTTGAATTTTCAATTGAGAAGATGAATTTTCTAACCAAAAAGACGAATTTTCGACAAAGTACATAAATTTTGATCAAAAAATAACAAACATTCAACAAAAAAGTTTCATTTTCTATAATATATTTGACTTTTCAATCAAACTGCTGAATTTCATAGACACAAAACAGTATAATTTTTAACAAAAAGATATAAAATTTTAACAAAATAGTTGATTTTCAACCAAATACTTCAATTTTCAGTTAAGAAAAATAATATTTTACTCAAAAAAAGAAAAATTCTAAAAAAGAAGTTTCATTTTCAACTATTACTATTACTAATTTATAGAAGGTACTTACAGAATAAGATAGTTTAATTAAATTCTAAAAAGATGCACGCACTTTACACATGGATACAATGAGGTAAAAACCTTCTATTCTTGACGGGTAGCAATAATGCATGGTGGTCAGGTGACCTTTAAATTTTCACGCGCATGATTGAAGCGCAGAAACCAAGCAATTAACCATACGCGGTGGCTTATCTGCTCCTTCTTGGATGGTCGAAATGAGAGCAAACAAGCTGTTCGAATTGACCATCCCGAAAGGAATACCTTAGTTATCCCTGATCGTGAGTCTGATGTTCTTATAAAAGTCAGACTGGCCATATAATGAGAGTATTTTTAACTGTATCGATCAAATTTTGGAATGACCGCTCGACCATGTAGAAGGAATGTCTTGCCCTCTAAATTTCGACTCTCTAACTTTGACCATCGATTTTTCTCCGTGTGCCTGTCTTAAACTAAGATATTCTTATTTTTTGTCTATAATTGATCAATTAAAATTTTTTTCTTTACCAATAATTTTTAAAAACATTTTTGAATAATTTGTATCATTAAACATAATATCATTCTACCCAGCGACTTCTACATATCATCGTTAAAGCACGTAGTCAAACATGATTTACATATTCTTAAATTCGCAGCTAAATGTGTGTATTTTTCTAAAGTTACTTTTGAAGGTATTCTTAAACGCCTACCGATATTCCCATCGATATTAAAAGGATTTGTGCATCTATCTTGACTCACGAACATCAACAAACTGAAGATCGAATGCCAACTAAATTATGATACAAAACTCGTTTTTTAGGGAGGCCAGAATTCTGTTAATAAGCCACAACGATTAGAATGAACAAGTGGGGAGTTTCGTGCGATTAGTGGTAGCTTGGTGTTTTTATGACAAATAACATACAAAGGTCAAACAATTGAACGATTGGGTGCAATAGCGACGAACTTGCGTTTTTAAAAGTCGCTTGTTTTTCATTTGTTTTGCAAACAGTTTCATGAAAAATGAATGAAGAACGAGTGACTTATCAAAATACATGAAAACCCTTATTACATCCAACCTTTAAATTGAGGAATAAGTGCAACCTGCGAAAAAATAAGTAACTCGCTTGGGAAGAAGACCAGAGTTCTCTTCATGTGCTACCAACACTTATCATTGACAATGGAAGAATGTTTCTTTATTGCGTTTAGTTATAGCTTTTTGTTTCGCGATGAATGGAACACAAACGTCAGATAATTGAAGAACAAATGGTTGGCTTACATCCGCCATATTGGATCCGCAAGTTTCAATTCTCATATTCTGACTCCAGATTCGCAATCAGAGATAACAAAAACACACAAGTAATCATTTTCAAACCGATCAGGGTAAATTAAATTACTCAAAACTTACAGGAAGGCTAAAACCCGTCATATTGGATCCTCCATTTTGAATTTTCATATTATGACACCAGATTCGTGATCGACGATCCCAAAAACCCTTTGTGGATCACTTTGAGCCCTTTTTAAGTGATTGTCGCTTTTCAATAAGAGATATTAACTGAACATCCATGATTTTTGCCCGTTCCAGGCGTCATACTGTAGCCGTCATATATAATTTCCTCAAAGACCACAATCTATTCGAAATTACACCTAACTTACGTGATCGTGAGATTGGTGATTACAGCCTGTGATAGACTTAATACGATGATCCAGCAAAACTCTCATGCTATGATGTTTTTGTGAACTGGTGCCGAAAACTCGATAACAAATATGGTTCGTTTCCCGGAGTCAAGAAGAACAATGTCAGGCCTCGAGTGCTTTAGGGCGACTAATTTGAAATGTAATATTTTTATTTTAATGCGGTAAAATGCAAATCGAATGAAAGAAAAATGTTCACTTATATTCTGCACTGAAAAATTATATCTTTTTATTACAGAAATATGATTTTATCAATATTGCATCAAGTTCAAAATATGAATAGTTATTATATTATTACATTATACTTTACAATAATAAACTCATTAAGAGGCTGCATATTAAATTCAATATGCTTGTATAATGATCAATTCTTAGAAAAGTCAGCTAATTTCACTATACACATATTTTAAAAAATTTTGGCAGTATTTTTCATTTTTTTTAAATAATAAAGCATAATTTTTTGTTGTAGTTAAACATAAATTATAGTGGGCTTTGTGAGAAAAAGATCAATTCCACGCTGACATTACACTTTCATTATAAATCAGAATATAGTCGACGAATTTTACGTCATTAAATTTACTTTTTAATATTTAAAAATATTTCGGTACATCACAACACGTTAAACTTTCACGCACTCTATTTTACCGACATTGATATAGATGTATATTAATTCTACAATATTATGGTACATTAAATTCAATATACTGAATGTGCAAATGAATTTACTCACATGTATATTATATTTCGATCAGGTTTTTCAGTGTGCAGAAGTACAATACAAGTCTGTCAAAATTAAGAGAATTTTCAACACTTTTAACTTTTACTTCTTCAAGAATCACACTGAAGAAAAGAAACGACACGAGATATCACATTTCTAAACATGTGGATTTGCAGCGCAACATAAAAAATTATACTACTCCCGGAAATATTCATTCGGTGGATTTTTAAAATCGGCCTTAATTTGTGATTTTTCATAGAATTTTTAGTTTTTCAAAAAACATAAACTTTCTTCCAAAATGTCAGGATACAGAATAAGAATACAAAACTTTGCATCGGGAAGAAGTATTCTGTTTCGAAAAAATCAAAAAAAGATTTGTGTAAAATTACAAAGTTTCGGAAAATCAAATATTGTATCATTGAAAATATCACACACTCCACTGTGTGATTTTACAAAAGTATGCGAAATTACATCCTCCAGCGATGTAAATAAAAGGACCTTCGAACAGCAGTGTGATATTACACACTCGATAAAAATAAAATTACACATTCCCTCGTACGAACTTTACATTCATAAGGGAAAATTCTCATCGAGATTTTTTTTACAGTGTATGGAAGGCTTATTTGTTAAAAATTCCCAACAAAATATAAAAATAAGCTATTATTTTTTTCATAAAATGATAATAATTTCCTGAAATGTTAATGTTAATAATTTTGGACAAAATTATTAGCAAAATTAATTAAAGTGTTAAAAATTGCAACCAACTTTTATCCAACATTTTATGTAGAAAATTGACTGTAATAATTATATCAAAATATTATATTCCGAAAAACTCCTTTTATAAATGATTGTTGATTTAAGGTTTAACATTTTAAAATACTTAAGAATAAACCTATTTTCCATGAAACTATTAGCTTCGAAGATTCATTTCCAACTTAGTTCAAACAAATATTATGTACTTTCCTTATTTGTAAGACTTATGCCTTCTTTCACTGCTAATATATTCATTACTTAAATTCCGAATTACTTCATTTTATTTTAAAATTAGTCGCCTAAGATACTTTCAGAGCCACTACTAGAATATAAAGTTCCAGTATCTGCGACACTTCTCATTCTCGGCAATTTACTTGATTTCGCATCGAAACATTTGAAAAACATTTGAAAAGTAGATCTGCCTTTTTCTATTGTAGGACTGTTCTGTGCACGGTAGTCCTGAGCTTCATCAAGCTCGGGGTGTGCATGACACACTCTGCAGCTATAATCGGGAATTTCTTGGTTCAAAATGTGGGGACGGTATGCTAAAGTGGAAATGACACCGTCTTGACATGCCAAAATCAAACGCTTCCGTGCCCGACTTCAATTCGGGTGATTCAAGGAAAGCAAACGTTAGTTCATGCGAGATCGACTCATTCTCCACATTTCTGTGGAATATGCCGTGCATCCTCTTGTCGAGGAGCTCTTCACGGAAATTTTTATCCTGTGCTTTCTTAATCGAGATAAACAAGATTTGATGCTGCTAGCTAACCCCTATTATTGAAGTCAAGGCCGAGTGTTTCAGCAGCCTCCTCCGCTGCTTTCTACAGAAACGCTTCTTTGCCTGCTTCTTCTTGCTTTCTGACAATTTTAAAAATAGGGTCACGTCCATTTACAGCTATATATGATGTACCCAGAATAATCCTGTTGTGAAGACATTCAAGACTCAGTACTTCACGATCACCTTAATAGCGTGAGATGTAGAGTCACGGAACAGAAGGCTTAAGGTGCATGCTTCTATTCACGTGCATAACCTTTCGTGTCCCGATATCAAGAGATCTGAGCTCTACTTTCGTCCATGGAGCCAGTCCAAATCAATAGAGTACTACCGAGGCGACAACCATATTTGTTAAGGGATCAGACGTTTGTATCTGTTTCAGAAAGTATCCTTTATAGATCTTATGTCCTGAATGCGGCTCTTTGGCACGTCCAGGTATTTTTAAGTATCTCCAGGGCAAAGATGACATATAGCGCTTCTGTCGACGACCTCAGGGTCTTCGGAGATGACATTCCAAACTCCTGAAAGTATTCCTCGACAATCCTTAGAGCTAGGCGTAGTTGCTCTTCATTTTTAGCACAGATCTTAAAATCATTAATGTTAAATACATGAGTGACGTTATGCTTTCGATTTGCATGTTTGCTGCAAAAGTACCCTTTGAAATCGCGAATTACAAAAGATAGTGGCAATAATTTCAGGCAAAAGAGGAGTGGTCTCATGGTGTCACCCTGAAAAACACCTCTCTGAAAGACGACGTTGTTAGTTGTCATAAGAGTTGTCACACGGGTTTCCAAAGAGGCACCAATCTTTCTATGCACCTTCGGCGCGCATGTTCAAATATCTGAACAATCCTATCATTTAGGATAGCTTTGAAGATCGTATAAATTCTTTTCAGACAAGTGGTTGGCCTATAATTCTTCAGATCAGCTCAGTTGCCCATCTTTGGCAGAAGTACTGTGCGCTCTTCCACCAACCACTGCGGAATAGGCTCTCCCAACTTTAGATATGAAGTGAAAATGCGGGCCAGATTCTGGTGGGTTGAAGGAAACTTCTTTAGCAGAAGATCTTGATATCATTTGGTCCGTGAGCGGAATAGTTCTTCATTCCTCTTAATACTTTTTTCACCTCCTCGGTAGTGATGGGTGGGCATTCTTCATCAGGTGTTGTGCCATTCAGTAAATGGCGAACTTCGTAGACTTATCTCCAAAATGATTCGACCTTCTCTAGTTCCGGCGGATGGTCGACAGTAAATGGACGATTTTTGAAGAATAGAGGTGTGTTTTAGTAAACTTGTTCGTTTTCTCTGACGCACTTCTCTCTCCGCTATGGACTTCTCCTAACGTCAGATAGTACCCATATTTTGTCAGCCACATGCTGCCTGATGGTCAGTAGCTTTGACTGATTCAGTGTGTGAAAATGGATTCACAGTTCGCGCGCGAACTGTCGAACCTTGGCGCTGAAAGTCTTGACACATGTCATGTAGTCAATCGCATCCTGAATGTGGGGCGCGTACTATCTTGCCAAGTCTATCATTGTGGTGAGTAGTTGCATTCGTCTTTAGGTCTTATGATCAGCCGTTGTTTTGGTTTCACGGTTTGCATCTGCCAAAACTCTCGCTGCATTATACACACCAAAATTGATAGTTCAGAGTTTTTCTTCGGAAAAAAATCTCCAAGAAGCTCATAATCCAATTCAGCCAGATCTTTAGATTTATAAAAGACCTGAATGTTGAAGTTTGTCCGGGTCCTGAAGCATCGCTCTTCCTCTATGTCGCCTCTCTTTTTCTTTTGCTAGCTTATTTTATCTGCGGCAGAGTAGGCGCTCCGCTTACATAGCCTCTTTTCCTGCGTTGTTCGTTATGGTTTCGCAGACATTGATGCGAAAAGTATGATAGCTCTGGGTGTCTCTCGCACTTTAGAGCATGCAGCCGTGCCATGTAACCTCCTGGTTCAGGAGCCATACTGGCATTGTATCGCTCCAGCAGGTCATCCCTGAGTTGATTAGTTAACTCAAAAGTATTCAGATTTTTCTGGCCCATCACATTGATTCCGTCTTATCTGGCTCCCTAACTGTAGGGCAGCCAGCATTGTTGTCCGATCCATTGTCGGGAGCCCTGCGCGCTCGAATGATTTGAACTGCACTTACTGCAACTATGTTTGCTGTTGTCATTGTTGTTCCCACGATCAGCTAGGGAAAAGGGTTCGACTATCCTTGTAGAGCCATGCATGCAAGGACAAAGGTGCATAATCTGAGAAGTTGCCCGGTATCCTAGAGTCACCGTTTAAGACACCTCACCCAGGTGCCATTCAGCTTTCAACACAGTTGTTACGCCTCCGCACAGGGGTTGTTCCTTCTGAACCATCCCCGGAGAATTGTCGACGACTGCTCATTAATTATTATAATCACATTCAGCAGAAACTCTTGGTATAGGGACCCTCTATCCGCAACCCGAGAGCTCGGTCGGTGGCTTTGTCATGTATACTACGGTTTGATTCAAAGGAAATCAAAACCAAACTCTAAGATGCATCCGACTTTATTTAAAATTCTAGTATTTGCCTGGACGTTTGGTCAGGGGAAAGAAAACTGCAGAAAAGCACCTCAGGATTTCAGCCGTTTTTTTCGATATTCGAGTTTGAAGGGAGATGGTCGACTCTATTTGTCGAATGTACACAATTATTATTCTCGGTGTGAAACAAACACTTTATAGTTTCAAATGAAATTTCAATTAACTTCAGTTAGATGAAAAGAATGCAAATTGACATCAAGATTACTGGGAAGATCACCTTACCAATTATTGCTTTCCTACAAATAAGAAAATAAAATGTAAACTATATTTTTTTGTCAATCAAGTACAGACCTTCAGATCTTTGTAATCTTGTAATCCCAATGAATCTATGTAATCCCGAGTAATCCCTGTAATCTTGTATAATCTCATGTATTATCACGTCATTTGATGTAATCCCATCGATTTCTATGCAATCTTGTATAATCCTATGTATTCCTGTGTAATCTTGTGTAATCTAGTGTACACGAGAAATCGATGTAATTAACCCCTTAACATAAATGAATTCAATTATGTGCCCTAAGTACTTTCAGAATGCGTCAATTTCTTAAAATAAGAGTGCACCACATATATTAGGTGCCCTCCCCTATCTAGCTATATTTATGATTTCTTTCTTTGTTTGTTAAAAACTGCCCGTATTACATAATTAACAAATATTTGAGTCAGTCAATATTTTTGTACAAAATAATAATACATTCGTATCTGAAGGATTAAAATCTCACTTGTGTTAAATAAACTTAAATAAACAGGATTTTGTTTCTTCTAATGAATTTAAACAAAACTTTAATTCATATACAAACCAACAATCGCTATAATCAAATAAAGCATATTGTAGTTTTTTTCTTCTCTTATGCAGAAAAGTTTACAGTTTATATTTTATAATAGAAAGTATTTTACACGTATATCGAATCATTCTTCATCAAATAAATCAACAATAAACCATTGTTCTTATTAATAATGTATTTATTACAAATAATAGAATGATGCCTTGTGTATGGAATATACATATATCTATGATTTTGAGTTAAATAATCGGCTGTCCTGAAAAGAAAAAAATTGATAAATATATTCAATAAGTTATCTTAAAAATTTAATGCTGATCATAAAAAAAATTTCAAATCCGTTCACAATTGCGATCTGCAGACTATTTTGAATTGTAAATTCTCGACCCAGCCCACTGTGTAACGGGAAATGTTAACCTCAAAGGTTTTATTTTTACTAAAGACTTTGCCTGCGCCTGTCCTGCACTTCGCGATTTGCCTAGGCAGAGTCCGAAGTGAAAGTGCTACTTCGGACTTTGCCTGACATCGCTCAGTCAATTCGCGGAAGGGCTACTATCGGCGAGAAAACTATAGGCATCTGCTTTTGAAGCTTAACAACTCAGTCAAAAAAATGCTAGCGCAACAAAAACACAGACATATAAAAGCTGAAAGTGTTCTACGTAAATGCGCTTGAAGATGTTTATGTAAAAAAATTTTTGCGCTTAGCAGGCTGAAAATGTAAAAAAAGTAAAGATTTTCGGGTACATTTAAGGATAGTCAAGTTTACAGCATTTTTTCTTACACAAGGGTCGATGAAAGAAATTTGAAAAAATTCATGAGTGTAAGGAAAACTTTTTATTTTCAATCACCCGTAAGAATGTGTCAGTCTTATTTTTTGTGAAAATCGCGATATTTTTAGACATTTCTTTTTGTTAGAAAACAAGTGACAGAAAGCAGGGGAGGCCGTTTTTTTTACTGCCGACCGCTGGTCCCTTTCTTCGGGCCCGTGGCCAGGTGCCATCCAAGCATTCAGAAACAGGGGTCGAAGAATGGCACTAGCGGTCTATAGTAAAACAAAAAAAGCCCCCCCCCTGCTTTCTTTCACTCGTTTTACAATAAAAAAATGTATAAAAATATCGCGATTTTCACAAAAAATAAGACTAACACGTCCTTCCGGGTGATTGAAAATAAATACAGAGCCTATCCATTACATTTTGCAGTTTGAATCGCTTGAATATCTGTATTAGAACTGAAGATGATATAGTTGCACATTTTTGTACTTTTAAGCAACAATTTTAATTATTTTTTTAGTTTATCAACTTAAACTGGTTCACAACAGTTTTCCTCATACTCATGAATTTTTTAAAATTTTTTCCATCGCCCCTTGTATAAAAAATAATGCTCTAAACTTGACTGTTCTCAAATTTACCCAAAAATCCTTACTTTTTTTACATTTTTCAGCCTGCTAAACGCAACATTTTTTTTACATAAACATCTTCAAGCTCATTTACGTAGAACACTTTCAGCTTTTATATGATTGTTGTTTTGTTGCGCTAGCATTTTTTTGACTGAGTTGTTAGGCTTCAAAAGCAGATGCCTATAGTTTTCTCGCCGATAGTAGGCAGATTGTGGTGTGACGGCACATCGGACTTTTCCTGCAACATATATATATTAGATCATTGATTTCAGAACAAACATAGAATTTAAATATTTCTTTGCAAAACAAGTTTTTTGTAAATATCTAAAGCCAATCATTCAGAAGCCGAAAGTTATTTCAAGGTTGTACAGATATCTGCTGTACCCAAGAAAAGGACAAAATGCGAATCACCTGGTGCGAACGGAGCCCCCAGTCACCCAAAATATTTAACCTGCGATTAACTCCACGTCGCATACAGAGTGATTCAAGAATCAAACACCAGAAAGTCAACCGCGGGGTATACTGGGTACATATTGTACCGAATACCACATCGTACTAATGCTAACTTGCCTTTATGCATGTAACATCGCATATGTGTGACTGCCGTATGATAGTAGCCACACACACACACACACACACACACACACACACTGTTTCAAGAGGGGTAAAGAGAGAGTTGGATAAAGAGAGAGCAGACAGGAGGGATGGAGTGATTGATGTTGAAAGGGAGGAGCAACAGAGAAAGTGACTAAGAGAGAAAGTGGGTGTGAGTGAGCAAGATGATGTACTGAAACAGAGAGAGAGTGAGTGAAAGAGTGTGAGAGACAAAGAGAGAGAAAGAGCAGATTCGTAAATGGAAAAAGAGAAATGAGAGAGATGTTGCTGACATTGCTTGAAAATATTTGAGTTGCTCTGCTCTCATGACCAAATATTTATATATTTGCCTGCGAATACATCGCATTTGCTTTAACTTGTACAGTGCACACTGCAATTCTCAATTCACTCCCTCTTTCATTCATTTCGATCGTTATTCCGCTAACTGCTAATTAATTGGGTATTTCATTCAGGCGCGGTTTCAGAAAAATCAATCCGAATCAAATTTTTAATCCCAATGAATCCGGACTGGGCTTGATTCATACTGAATTTTCAATCCCAATTAATCCGATTCTCTTCGAACTCAGATTCATTCGGATTCATTCGGGTTGAAAATTTAGTATATATCGAGACGAGTCCGGATTGATTCCAATTCATTCGGATTAAAAATTTAACCCATTGGATTGGTCGAAAGAAATATATAACTTTTTCGGATTGGTTCTTGATTGATTCGGGCTAGTTCGGATACAGATTTTGGAATAGTTCGGAATGAAGTCCTATCCAACGCCAGGGCACCTCGTAAAAATTACAAATTTTATTCCTGAAGAAATGTTTAATTTTTATATTAAACACTTCACTACAAAATTTAAGCATTACAAACATTATAACTCTTCCAATTTAAAGTATTTATTGTCAGAACAAAGTTATTTTTAATTCTTCAGTTAATTAAACAAATTAAACAATTTTATCAGATTTTCTTTGAACTAAGGGTTTTTTTACTCCCTGAAAAAAAATGCCATGTGGAAAACGGCCCACCTTAACCCAACTTATAATTTATCGCCAATTGGGTCTTAACTGCACAGCTCAGACAAAAAAAAGTTATAATAATTAACAGATTATTGTAACCCTTAAAGGGCACACCACTCGGACCATCCGATGTTTGTTTATTTGCATGTATTTTTTTCGAATGTTTAAAGTATTACTGAGGCTTTGGAGATATTTTTTTGCTATTTTTTATTGTTTCAAGACCACTTATGATTTTTTTTCAGCCAAAAATATCTGAAGGTGTATTTGGAAGTGTGCGCTGTAGGGCAATCTCACCCGAATCCTGAAATTTTTCAATTATTCCAAATTTCTAATTATTAAAACTTGTGTTATTATATTCGATTAGTGTTTGATTTTTTACTTGGGCCTACATTGTGCATATACACAGAACGCACATAATGGGCGTTTCTAAATTAATTAACAGATTATTTTAATTATATGAGTAACACATAAGTAACAGAAGATAAATTTTACATCTTCTTCCGATGAAAGATTTAATGCAACAAAAATTAACTTTACAGGATAAACTTTAACCAAATTTCGGTTAAACTTTTCTTTCTCCATGGCAACACATGCGTTTTGGAAAACTTGAAGTTGTCTATATAAAATTTTATTCCTCTAAAAAGTTTCCTGCAAAAAATTTTATCATTAATTTATTCTGTGATGTGAATGCAATCCCGTCCAAATTTTGAAACTTTTCCAAGTATCCCGAGATTTTAATTATCAAAACTTATGTTAATAAAGCCGATCAGTGTTGGATTTTGTGTTTGAGAGGGTTTAATTTGGGCTTTCCCATAGAACGCCCATATAGTGAGCGCTATTGGAGCAATCCAGTCTAGCCCGAAAAAATACCTCCGTTATATCGATAGACGGCAGTAGAGAGATAAAATGTCAGCTGTGGTCTTTTATTGCTACAGTGAAACTCTGAGACTAGGCTGGTTTTGGGGCTGGAGGAGGTGGGGAATTAACCAGATAGAGTGCCGTTTCTTAGAAAAAGATTTTGTTGTTCACGCCTGATCGACCGTCGCTCACGCCGTGCAGCCTCTTTTCAATTCTCGAAAGACAGGGGCGTCGAAGCCATGTGGGCTGGGTAGACTTAGGCCCACCCATGAATTTTGATGGGTTGGCGGAGCCCACCGATAAAATAAATATACCTAATAATAAAATAAACCCAATGCCTATCTTAAATCACTATTTTTGAACATATTTTCGGTGAGCCACCCATGAAAAGAATCGTTCCGACGCCCCTGTCAGAAGAACTGTATCAGGGCGAATACTAAATTACGTGTATTAAATCAATTCTTCACGAATTACTTGTCCACTGTATTTTATTGGAAAATACTAATGTTAATATATTTTTAATATTTTATATTTTATATACTTAAAATAATAAAACTTTTTTCGAATTAGATATACGCTCTAAATTAACATCAAAAATTCCTAAAATCGAGGTAGAGATTAGCAGAATACAGTAACATTATCAAGCAAAACAACAATAAATAAACATTTTTTCAAGCTCAGCATTTTATAATTTTCAAAAACTCGCAGAGTTCAGCATTTGTACTTAACCAATTTATTGCAAAAAACACCAAACCAGACGCTTTTAGGACTAAGCTGACTGTTGGAAGAAATTAGGGTGGAGACCAAAAGGAATTAGAGGATGCTAAAAATAAAATTTATAATTTGTTACATCCTTTTTCATGAATTAAATAATTGCTCCCTTTTTTGTTAATAGGACATAAAGTCTAATGCCCAACTAAGGCCAGCTAGTTACCCCAAACTGGACATTCGTCAGGCTGACCGGTACAACCCAGACAGTAGCCCAGTTGGGCAGTGATTGGGCTGCCCAGTTGGAGCCCAACTATTAATTAGGCAATCTGGTTGGGGCCCAATATGGCCATCATCAAATTTTCTATATTGTAAGGGATATCAGCACAGTAAATCCTTGAGATATTATTTATCTCAAGATAGATAAAAATGCTGCAAACAATTGAAAGCTACAATTATCCAGCGACAGATAATTTTTATCACGAGGCGGATAAATATTATCTGCCGTCGGATAAATGTTTCTAAAGCTTACAAAATTTCGAAGGATTTAAAATATTTTTGAATACTTCCAAGAATCCCAAGGAATTCATTTCAAGGTGTTTAACCTATTTGAAAGAATTTTAAGGACTTTAATGATTTTTAAGAATGAAAAAAATGTTTTGCAGTTTTAAATATTATCCTAGAATTTTGGAAGATTTGGAAGGACTTTATATGACCTACAAGGTTTTAGGGTATTGTTACAAAAAGAAAATCTAACATTCATCATTTTTACATACAAAAGAGACGATTCTTTGCATTGAAATTATCCGACAATAAAATAACAATTTGCATATGTCACAATCTGCCATTTTATCAAAGAAAAAAGTGATTTATTCTTTAATCCTTGTTTGTTATAAGCTTAGTTGTAATATTAAGCCAACCATATTGATTAACAATTGATATATCTTAAGCTCAAGCTTATCACAACAACAAATGGAGAAAAAATAACTTTTTTCTACAATCAAACGGCAGATTTTGACATTTTATATATAAATTCCCAGTGGGCACAAGCGTTAAAGAACATCTTTGGAACGGCTTAAAAATGTCCTAAGCCGTTCTAGGACGTTTCAAATACGTTCTAAAATTGTGTGCCCACTGGGTTGTTTTTAAAAAATGTTGATAACAATCACATAAATTATGTTTTAATCAGTGTTGTTGGATAAGCATGGCCAAAAAAATGTAATCTTAGCAATGATTTAAGAAAAAATAATTTTTTCAAGGAAACGACCGTTTTGGACATTTGTTTAATAAAATTATTATAAATGATCTATATTACACCTTTTAAGACAATTTTAAATCGTCTTTTGGCCAAAAAATCAATTTGTCTATGAGAAATACTCGTTTATTGAGAATTTGGTTATAAAAATATTTATAAGCAATAAATATAAACTTATGCACATTTTTCGTTACAAATTACGACTCTTATGAAAAATTTTAACAACTAATGTTGAAGAAACCATTTTTCCATGAGAAAAAAACAGTAGTAAGAAATATTTTCATAAAAAGTGAATGAATTAAAATAGTGAGTTATATTTTTTATTTTTTCCTAAGATAAAAATTCACAGAAGAGAACTTGCTAATTTGATCATTTTATTTGTTTATGTATTGTTACGTCGTAAAAAATTCGCTACTCTTTAGAGCCACGCCTGATTCCATTACCTCAATCATAAAAATATTAACTAGTTAAAATTTCTTTTTGTCGTTCTTACTTGATCACTATGTATTTTACGTAATATGTTAAGTCATCAGCTATTTAAAACAGCTGGCTTATAATTAATACAACTACGCGTTCACTGATAGAACGTATGTTAATTAACCTACGTTTAATTTTCCACGTTTTATTTTGCACATCAAACATATATGATTACTAGTTATATATAAATAAACATTAAACATATATATTGAAGAATTAGATATCTGGGACTGGGACTATTTGTTCACACATAATTGTAGAGCCATGAAGTGTACATTGAATTACAAATATGATTGGGGAAATAGAGACATAACACGTTATATGTTATTAGGATTAGTTGAATTAAGAAAGGTCAGGATAGGAAGTCAAAGTTACAATATTGCCAACAAAATCCAGTAAACTCTCGAGCCAAGCGTTACTCCAAATATTCCCAACTCAAACAACCATCTAAGTGTACCTCTCTCACCCCCGAGTTCTCCCACCCTCGAATCAAAGGCAAAGATTTGTTCGGTCAAATAATAGCTCGAGCAAGCGAGTGAGACAGAAACAGAAAACGAGTTTTAGAGTACATTGATACGTATGTGTAATCCTAGTCTGGTGAGTTGATAAACCACCAGCAGTCCACTGGATCCTGACATATATAAAATTTCTAATGGTTTAGAAAATATGTTTCTGACTAGATTTATTCATAGAATTTGAATAAATGAACACTGTTGATATACAGATTTACTAAATGATTGATAACTAGCAGGAAGATCCATAAATAAAATCTTACATAGATCCAATCAGAGCAATCAATTTGAAAATCAAGCTAATATCTTATACGAGATTTACACTGATAGAAGTGTCCGGAAAATTTCATTTAAGGAAATAAAGTAATTTCAGTTTACGAAATTAGGATTCTGAAAACGAAATTTAGAAATTTTAACATAACTTTGCTAATTTTTATTAACTTTCAGAAACGGTATCTCAAAATCACTAATAGTTTCCTCAAATTTCTAAATGGTAACAGACGTATAAGAAATTTATCAATTTGATGAAAAAAAAAATTTTTAACCTACAAACTAAAAATAACGCTGATATTTTGAACCGAGGGTGGGGGGAGCTGGTGGTAACTCTCTTTTTATTGTAAATTCAAAGATGTAGGCCTAAAATAAACACTCATGAAAAAAAGATATGCGTTTGTGTGTATGTATATACGTGAATATTTATTCTTTTTAGTCGAAACGCCTACAATGAAATTTGTTGTTAATGGTTCTTTTTTTGTCAAAAATTGTATTACTTGGTTCAAAATTGACTTATTTTCTTCAAAATTCGACAATTTTGTCAACATGCATCTTTTTCGTTTAAAAATTCCTTTTTTTGGGTAGAAAATCGATTCTTTTGATTAAAAATGCAAATGTTTGGTTGAAAATTGTTCTGTTTTAGCTGGTAGACATTTTCTTTTCAATTCAAAATTTATCTTATTGTTGAAAATTCAACTGTTTTATCGAAAATACCTGTTTTTGGCTTTGATTCAGATTCAAATATTTCTTGACAATTTGTCTTTTTTTGGTTTTGCATTTTTTTCTGGATTTACATTTTATATTTCTTCAATTTTACACATT
>NC_046665.1:60612122-60624393 GCF_010883055.1 Belonocnema kinseyi
CTCGTGCACCCTAAGAACACGAAGCGACCCAAGGACGACCGCCTTCTGCATTTTTCCCGCAAGTGTTTTAGCATATTCTTGACACGCAGGGATGCTTTTTAGGCCATTAGCAAATGAAAGCTTGGCACCTCCAAGAGCGCCGACGATAAGGACGATTAGTTTAACAGAATATTCCGGGTACAATCGTTGCAGCTCCCTTATAAGGTCCCGATACCTCTCTTTCTTTTCATTCTTCTTGGTTATAATGTTTTTATCAGCTGGTGCCGAAAATTCGATAACCAACATGGTTCGCTTCTCGAAGTCAAGAAGAACCATGTCAGACCTCGAGTGAGCAACAGAAACAATTGTCGAGAATATAAAGTTCCAGTATATGCGACACTTTCCATTCTCGACAATTGACTCAATTTCCCTAGGAGCATTTAGAGGAGCGATATTAATGTAAATGCCGTAAGAGTGACAGAGATAGATGGTAATAAAGCACTCTTAGTGCCGCATTGTGCCTTTGAATGTAGGTCGTTCCCGCGTGAGTCGGACAACTAGATAGTATGTGAGCTAAATGCTCGGGGTGTGCACGCCCTGCAGCTATCATCAGGAATGTCTTGGCTCAAAATGTGGCGACGGTATGTTAAGGTGGAAATGACACCGTCTTGGCATGTAAAGATGAAACTCTTCGTACCAGACTTCAATCCGGGCGATTTAAGGAAATCAAACGTTAGCTCACAAGACATTGACTAATCCTTCACATTTCCGTGGAAGATACCGTGCATCCTCTTATCGAGGAGCTGTTCACGAAAGTTTTTCTCTTGTGCTTTCTTAATCCGGGCTTTCAGGAGTGAGTACTCGAGATAGAGAAGATTTGATGCATTTTGCTCACCCCTAATACTGAAGTCAAGTCCGAGTGTTTCAGCAGCCTCCTCTGCTGCTTCGTACAGAAACGCTCCTTTGCCGACTTCTTCGTGATTCCTGACCATTTTAAGAAGAGGGTCTCTTTCATTTGCAACTCTATGTGCTGTACCCAGAATAATCCTGTTGTGAAGACATTCAAGACTCAATATTCCGCAACCCCCTTGACGGCGTGAGATGTATAGTCGCAGAACGGAAGACTTAAGATGCAGGCTTTTGTTCATGTGCATTACCTTTCTTGTCCCGATATCAAGGGATCTGAGCTCGTTTTTCGTCCATGGAACTACTCCAAATGAATAGAGTACTACCGGGACAGCAAGCATGTTCGTTGCAGATACTTTGTTCCTCGCCGACATTTCGGAAGACCAAATCTGTCGGATGAGACGTTTGTATCTGCTTCGGAGAGTATCCTTTATAGATGTCACATCCTGAATGCGACTCTGTGGCACGCCTAGGTATGTATAAGTCTCTCCAGAGCAAAGGTGTCGTATAGTGCTTTTATCAACGAGCTCAGGATCTTCAGGGATGCCATTAAGTTTTCCTCGCTTCAAGTTAACCTTGGCGCATTTGTCTAACCCAAATTCCATTCCAATTTCCTTAGTATATCGTTCGACAATCCCCAGAGCTAGATGCAGTTGCTCTCTGTTTTAAGCATAGATCTTAAGATCGTCCATGTAAAATACATGAGTGACCTTGTCCTTTCGACCTGCAGGTTTTCAGCACAAGTACCCATCGGAATGGCGAAGTGCTAGAGATAGTGGCAATAATGTAAGGCAAAAGAGGAGTGGGCTCATGGTGTCGCCCTGAAAGACACCTCTCTGAAAGGTGACCTTGTTAGTTGTCACACGATTTTTTCCAGATGAGATAGTAAATCTAGTTTTCCAAAGCGGTATCAATCTCTCTATGCACCTAACTATTTGCGGATGAACCTTTAAAATTTCCAAAAGACAGATGATAAGTCTATGGGGGGGTCGAATCGAAAGCTTTCCGATAATCAATCCAGGCCATCGATAGGTCACGCTAGTAGAATGCTGCATCTTTACAGACATATCTATCGATGAGCAGGTTCTCCCGACATCCGGCTACGCCTTTCTTTGAGTCTCGTTGTTCATACATTTCTTGCCACACAGGTTCAATTGCCCGAACAATCCTATCATTAAGATAGCTCTGAATATCTTATAAAGTGTGTTCAGACAAGTTATTGGCCTGTAATTCTTCGGGTCAGCTAAGTTACCTATTTTCGGCAGGAGCATTGTGCGTCCTCCCCCAACCACTCCGGAATCGGCTCTTCCGACTCCAAATATGAGGTGAAAATACGGGCCAAATGCTGATGGGTTGAAGAAAACTTCTTTCACCTGAAGGTTTTGATACAATCTGGTCCCGATGCGGAATAGTTCTTCATCCCTCTTAATACTTTTTTCACCTCCTCGTAGTGTTAAGTGGGCATTCTTTATCAGATATTATGAGGGCAACACATAACTCCTTGAAGCTATTTATATTTTCTGAGTCTTCGTCCAGTCTATGCTGCACTTCGTAAACTTCTCTCAAAATACTTCGACCTCCTCTGGTTTGAGTGGATGTTCGACAGTAACCGGAGGGTCTTGGAACAGTCGAGATGGTTCAGAGAGAAACGGTTGATTTTCTCTGACCCACCTCTCCCTCCGCTCTAGACTTCTCTTAGCGTCAGATAGTATACGTATTCTCTCAACAATATGCTGCCTAATGGTCAGCAGCTTTGACTTGTTAAGTGTGTGATAACGAATCCGGAGTTCACGCGCGAACTTTCGAACCATGGCCGTAAAATTCCTGCCAGATGTGATGTATTCAATCACACACAGAAGGCTTGAGAGAAACCTTGGTGTTGATGTTTCTCCGGGTCGTAAAGCATCGCTCTTCCTCTATTGAATGCCTGCCCGCTGTTGGTCTTAGTGTCGCCTCTCTTTCTCTGTTGCCGGCTTGTTCTAGCTGTGGTAGAGTAGGCGTTCCGCTTACATAGCCCCTTTTTCGGACTAGTTCAGCATGGTTTCGCATACGTTGCTGCGAAAAGTGCGAGAGCTCTGGGTGTTTCTCGCACCACAGAGCATGCAGCCGTGCCATGTAACCCCTCTCAGGGGCCACACTCGCATCGTAGCACTCTAGCAACCCAAAGATCACGTAATACCGCCGATTCATCGCATTGAATCCATTTTCATTGGCTCCCCCAGCACTAGATTGGTCGGCATTGTTGGCCGACCCATTGTCGGGAGCCCTGCGCGTTCTGTTGTTTTGAACCGCACTTACTTCAACTATGTTTCGTTTTGTCAATGTTGTTCCCACGAGAAGCTAGGGAAAGGGGTTCGTCCATCCTTGTAGAGCCCTGCATGCAAAGATAAGGCTACGTACTCTGAGAGGTCGCCCGGTATGCCAGAGTCACCGTTCTAGACACCTCACTCAGGTGCCATTCAGTTTTCGACACGGGTTTCACACCTCCGCTTGGGGGTTAATTCCTTCGGGACCACCCCTGGACAATTGTCCGCGGCTGCCTATTTATTTTTGTAACCATATTCAGCAGAAACACTTGGTATAGGGACCCTCTATCCGCAGCCCGAGGACGCGTTCGGTAGCTTTATCATAGGCCCTTCGGTTTGATTCTAGAGGAATCAAAACTGAACCAATATATATATGGATGTATGCATATGTATGTATATGTATGTATATATGTGGGTGTGTATGTGTATGTATGTGTGTATGTTAATATGTTCATATTTATTCTTTTTAGTCAAAACGCCTACAATGAAATTTGTTGCTAATGGTTCTTTTTTTGTCAAAAAATGTAATACTTGGTTCAAAATTTAATTATTTTCTTCAAAATTCGACAATTTTATCAGCATGCTTCTTTTTCGTTTAAAAATTCTTTTTTTTGGGTAAAAAATCGATTCTTTTGATTAAAAATGCAAATGTTTAGTTGAAAATTGTTCTGTTTTAATTGGTTGACATTTCCTTTTCAATTGAAAATTTATCTATATTGTTGAAAATTCAACTGTTTTATCGAAGACACCTGTTTTTGGCTTTGATTCAGATTTAAATATTTCTTAAAAATTTGTCTTTTTTTGGTTCTTTATTTTTTTTTGGATTTACATTTTATATTTCTTCAATTTTGCACGTTTGACATTGAAATTTCTTGACTTTCAGTGTGTGTGTGTGTGTGTGTGTGTGTGTGTGTGTGTGTGTGTGTGTGTGTGTGTGTGTGTGTGTGTGTGTGTGTGTGTGTGTGTGTGTGTGTTTTGGGAGGACTTTTATTAAGATGATTTTAACGACTGTCGGATATGACGTAGTTGTAAATCGACCCTTACAGTCTCTTGTGTTTTCTGTAACAGTTTCGTGGTCATATATACTTCGTTGGGGAAAAAGCCAAATAGAAAATTTTAAACTTTGTATAAATGCACTTTCTTAAAACTGTGCTTCGATATGCAGTTACTAGGACATCCAGAAACGTACTTAAAGATAAGTAATTCATAGCAATTAATTATAATTTTACGATAAAAAAATAATAAATTTTAAACCAACAAACTAAAAATAACGATGAGATTTTGAACCGGGGGGGGGGTAACTCTCTTTTTATTGTAAATTCAAAGATGTAGGCCTAAAATAAACACACACAAAAAAAATATATATGTATATATCTTTTTCAGGTATCTTTTCCATATATCACAACGCTGCTGAAGGCTGGTGACCTTCTCAGCATGAAAACAAAAACACAAACCCAAGACGACTCTCTCTGTTCCAGTTCTACCTCCCCCCTCTCCCAACCCTCCCTTATTAACTGAAGTTTTTGGTGTGACTGACGTTCGAACTACAATCTCCACCATATGACGATTTGATACTTAACTGGGACATGAATTCGATTCAGAAAATAAACTTATTGCATCAAGGTGTTAGTTGGGCGTATAATCTAAACAATGAATAATACAAACTACAAAATAGCCTCGGAAAGGACTGGGACTTTTCATGGCAAAAGGCGTGCACACGGTAAATCTAAAGGTCATGTTTCAGGCGACGAATGGAGACTGGGTGTTTAGAATGCTAGGGGAGTAAATGATCACAAGGTAAAGGAATTGCGTGAAACTGTTTACGTGAAGAAACTAGACATTTTATGTGTGCCTGAAACAAAGAAAAAGGGATGTTAAACCAAAGACATAAAAAACGGCGTGTTGAAAGGCGGATTTGAAATATGGTCAGGAGTAGACTTTAAATCACATGGTAGATAAGGAGTAGGTCTGATTTTGAATGAAAGAGCAAAGCAGCATCTCGGAGACCATGGTTTCGTGTCTCCTAGACTGCTATGGGCTAGAATGAAAGTATGAATCAGAAGACTATTTATCATAGCATGCACGCCTTCTGGGACACTTTAAATGACACAATAAACATTTTTGAACATGGGTAAAGAATAATTCTACTAGCAGACATGAAAGATTGGGCGGTCATCCAAAATCAGGATACAGAAAGAGTATTAGGTAATTTTGGGGATCCAAGAACAAACTATAACGGAGATAAATTAGTTGGTATATGCTTAGAAAGGGGTCTGTTTATTACAAATACTTGGTTTAGGCATAAAATGATCCACATGTACACCAGATCTAAAGGAAATAGCCGCAGTATAATTGACTTTGTTGTTGCGGATGAAAGACTAAGAGAGTTAGTCAAAGATACAAGAGTCATGAGGGGTCCTGAATGCAATACTGATCATTACCTTCTAATCTCAAAAATTAACTTAGGTCGGGGATGCAGAAAAAAGAGAACCAAGAAAGCAAAACAAACTTGAATCAAAATTGAGAACCTACAGAAACCGGATGTGCGAATAGATTTCAAAAATAAGATAATCGAAAGCATAGATAGGGCAACGTGGGAGGACCGTATAAAAAACAAAGATATAGAGGGCGCCTGGACAATGTTACGGGATATCCTTGTTAGATGCACGATCGAAGTGTGTGGTATCGCAGTTGTAGGGAGAATGTCTGGTGATGCGTGGTGGAATGATGAAGTTTCTAGCTGCTTAAAAAGCAAAAAGAGAAGCGTACAAGAGAACTTTGAACATCGCAGGTCTTAGCAATGAGGAAATAAGTAGACGTAGAAATGATTATAGACGCGAAAACAAGTTACTTAAACGATTAGTTAAAAAAAGTGAAGATACAATTAGAGCAGAAGAAGAGATAAACATGCAAAACGACTCTGAAGAAAGCAGGAAACTACTTTATAAAAAAATGAAAGGAATCAAAAGTACAGAATTTGGCAACATGAGAAATAGTAGGCGGGGAATGGTATATGATGCAGACGGAATACAGAAGCTTTCAGAGACTATTTTAGGAGACAATCCGGAGATTAAGCTATAGAACACCACAACTGCGATTTCGAACACGATGCGATGGAAAACTCAATTGAAAAAGTCTGTGGCACTGAAGTTAGGGATATAATTAAGAACTTGAAAAAAGCTAAGGCTGCCGGGGTAGACGGTATTAATGCTGAAATGCTTAAACGCGGTGGCGAGTGCATACCACATAGAGTTTGCGAATTGATAAATTTATGTTTCGAGATGGGAGACGTCCCAGACGATTGGAAAGAAGCGATTATAGTACCAATATACAAGAGAAAGGGAGATAAAAGCGAGTGCAATAATTACAGAGGGATTAGCTTATTAAGCACCGTAAGTAAAATATATTCAAAAATACTTATTCGTAGGGTAATGAAAATAACAGAAGCAATGATTTGAAGAAGTCCAAAGTGGGTTTATGCCAGGAAGGTCATGTACGCATCAAATATTTAGCTTAAGGCAAGTAACAGAAAAAAGTTTGAGAATAGGAAAAAAGGTTTTCTGTGCATTTGTTGACCTAGAAAAAGCTTTTGACAAGGTAGATAGAAGTAAACTTTGGGAAGTCCTGAAAGAGTATGAAGTCAATGGATGGATCCTACAATCTATAAAACAATATATACAGGTAGCAAAGCGAGTGTAAGAGTGAATGGGAAACTGAATGACTGTTTCGGTCGGATAATGAGCGAATTATCTTTACAATAAAATATTTGCAAGATACCCAGTGGGCACAAGATTTTAGAACGTAATTGGAACGTCATAAAAACGTTTTTTGGACGTACAAGTCAAAAGACGCCATTCGAACGTTTTAAAAACTGTCCTAAGTCCGGCCAAATAAAGTTCTTAAAACGTTTTATGTTCCAATTACGTGTTTGAAACGTTTCTGGAACAGTGTATGTTTATGGAACGTTATATGGACTGACTTAGGATATTTTTAAGCCGTTCTAAAGATGTTCTTTAACGCTTGTTCCCACTGGATAATGCGATCATCTACCTCATAAATGAACTTTTAAAAAGGTATTTTAAGACTGCAAGAGACTAGCGGCAACTTCATACATTAATAATAAATTCAGGTTCCCATTGAACGGTGATTCCGCTGTTAACGACTTAACGTCAAATGATGCCCTCTAGATAGGTTATATCTATAATTTTAAGTAATTTAGTTGGTTCATTAATTGTGTAATAAATTAGCAATATATATTTATTTCAACAATATAGATCATCGCAAGATTATGTATGAGCAAATTTTATGTGTAAATGACTACGTATATTTATCTAGTTTTTATAATATACTCAATGAATTGAATGTGTTTATATAACTACACTCGTATTTTTTTACTATTTATATTGTCAAAAACATTACTTCTGTCCGATTGAAATTTAATAATTTAAAATTGAATCATTTTCGTTTTCGACATTTAATTAAAGCTTGTTATGTCCTTTAATAATTAGCTAATAGGTTTTATCTACTATTTAACCAAATCAGAGCGCCTAGGGCGTGCCACTTCTGATTCTCGCGCATCGCGCTCGATTATATATTTATCTCGACAACTGCAACTTGGTGATTCTGAATTCTCTTTTGTTAAAGCTCATTTAGCTTTAAAGAACAGATCTTCATCATTTATCCCATGCTTCGAACTCGATTTTGTAGAAAATCTGAACTTTTCCACATTATGTTCAACAATATTACGTTAAATGTATCTTATATTTATTTCTGTACCTCGGTCTCGTACTGCTTATCGAAATATTGCCAAATAATATAAACATTTTTATTCCTTATCATTACTTTAACATTTGCTCCTTATTTTGCACAAATTATTATTTTCAGGTACCCTGCAAAATCTATCATTTCAATAGATTTATATTGTTACAATTCATAATTTCGTGCTAAACTGGTCAAGATTCATGTATGGACACGTGTTTTACAGTGTTTTGTTTTTAAGGCTGGAGTGGTATTAATTGGCTAAAGTATACATATTTTTATGATAGTCAGCTTACAAATTATAAAAGTTATTAGTTGAAAATTTCAAGGATTTTACCACTCAGGTTTTTGAGCGTCAGATTACAAAGCATTGATAAAGATTCTAGAAGGTTTCAATATATTCTAAAGATTTTAAAATATTTAAAAGGATTTTTGAACTTTTTACAAAGATTTATGAACGTTTTGCGAAGATTTTATGGATTTGAACGATTGAAAAGAGGCGTGTACATTAGGGTGGTCCAAAATCATACCTGTTAAAATTTTTGTTTATTAGAGGGCATGCCCCCCCCCCATTTTGTGTGGTTGGCGGGAAAAAATTCCCTCCAAGTTTGAGCCAAATCGGTTAATATTAAAACGTGCCGCAAAGGCCCTGAAAATCCCATAAGATTAACATGGGGAAATTTTGGTTTTCGGAACAATGGGATTCAGGTTTCTGGATTTAAACTTAGCTTCTCTCTTATCAATAATTTCAATTAAATTACTTCAAATTTTGATGCCCCCCCCCCCTTGTGAAGCCCCAACAATGTCCCAAAAAACTGAAATTGACATTTTTGCCAAAAATTTACACATAAATGCTCTGTATTTTCCCTTTTTGCCATATATTATTTTTGTTTGTCAAGTGGAATGTTTTTAAGTATTTTTCAACTAATTAAGAATAGTTTAAAAAAATTTTTTTTGTTTAAATAATTGTTTTTGCTATCACTCATTGAAAGGTAGATTTTTTATGTTTGATTGAACAATTGGACATTTTTAGGGATAATGATCTTTGTTTCAACAATTTAGTATTTTTTTAAACAATTAATTATTATTTAATTGTAACTTTTTCTTTAAAATAGGTATAAACTCTAGTTAAAAAAAATAGTTAGCTTTTCTGCTTATTATTGAATATCTGCGCCATTTAAATACTAGTACCTTATTTTGTAATAAATTATTATTTGTTTAAATAAATTTTGTTTGTTTATACAATTTTTTTCGAAAATAAATTTGTGAAATTTCTGTTCTTTGCAATTAATGTGGTAATTTTTCATGTTTGAGAGCTAAATTTTGTGTTTTAATTTCGAGTGACGTTCAAAAAATACAAATATTTCTAATTCCTTTGAGAATACTAAGAGCTATTCTGCGGGATCAACGTAAACCAAAATGAAAAACTTACTTTGAGCTTTCAGAGGACAAACGATTGTGTCTACGTGGGTGATTTAAAGGAAAAAATGAAAAAAATAATTCCAGACCGACAAAATTGAATGTAATTTTTATAGAATGAAGTCTTACTAAAAAAAAATAAGCTTTTTATGACCAATGTAAAACCTTTTATGAATAAATATTAGTTATTTAAAGCATTTGCTTAACATTTAAATACTTAACAATAAGCGATATACTTAATTTAATTGAGACAAAAATCAGATTTTTGAATCACAATTTCCAATAAAATCTTACATTAATATTTAGTAAATTTATGAAACAATACGATAATGGTTTTGAAAAAAAATTTTGCTCTTCACAATGACAAATTACCACAATAATTGCAGAAAAATATCTATCTAATTTTTTTTTAACTAGAGTTTTATACCTCTCTTTAAAAAAAGTTACAATTAAATAATAATAAATTGTTTAAACGAATACTAAATGCTTGAAAAAAAGATTATTATTCCTAAAAATGACAAATTGTCCAATCAAACATAAAAAATCTACCTTTCAATAAGTAAATGCAAAAAAAAATATTTTAACAAAATTAAATTGTTTGAACAATTTTTAATTAGTTGAAAAATACTTCAAACCATTCCACTTGACAAACAAAAATAATTTATGACAAAAAAGGGAAGAAACCGAGCATTTATGTGTAAATTTAGGCAAAAATATCAATTTTATTTTTTTGGGGCATTTTTGGGGCTTCGAAAGGGGGGGGCATAAAAATTTTAAGTAATTTCATGGAAATGATTGATTAGAGACTCCCCAACAAATTCTTAATATCTCCTGCAAGCGAAGTTTAAATCCAGAAACCTGAAACTCATTTCTCCGAAAACCCAAATTCCCCCATGTTAATCTTATGGGATTTTCAGGGCCTTTGGGGCACGTCTTAATATTAAACGGTTTAACTCAAACTTGGAGGGAATTTTTTCTCCGCAACCTCACAAAATGGGGGGGGCATATCATCTACTTGAAAGTCGGTTGTTTGAACCTCCCTAGTGTACATCACTAGTTTAAAAATATTTCACAACATTTTTACAAGGCTTTTAAATATTTCCTAAGATTTAAAGGATTTCAAACACCAGATTTCAAAGATTGTAACACATTTGGAAGATTTGAAAATAACTCACTAAGATTTCAAAGAATTCGATGATTTCAACGAAAACAAAAAATTCACTAATATTTCGAATGATTTCACCAAAATTTCCCAAGGATTTTGAACATTTCATAAACATTGCAAAGATTTTGAAAATTTGAAAATGGCATTCACACCATATTTCAAAATTTTTACAAAGATTTCGAACTTTTCCAAAAATTGTAAAACTTTCAAAAGATTTCAAATACTTCATAAATATTTCAAAGACGGTAAACCATCAAATCAGGTTTTAACAAATTTGAGAAAATTTTAAAGGTTTCAATTATTTTAAACTAACACTAATGGTTTTACAAACAAATTTTAAACTAAGTATTCACAAATACGTCATAAAAATTTTACAAAGATTTCAGGTATTTTAAATATTGTAGAGATTTCAAACATTTTATAAAAATTGAGAATGACTCCAAAAGAATTCACAGAAATTTCAAGATTTCACAAAGATTTTAAGTACTTCAAGAAATTTCAACGAATTCACAAAGATTTTAAAAGGTTTCAAAGATTTCATAAAGATTTCAAGAATTTCAAAGACGACTTGTGGTCGCAAAAAATGAGGAATTATTTTATTTATAGCTCTTTTTTCTTTTAAATGGTTGGCCTTGTAAATATATAATAATATACTTGATTTATACAAAATTTGTATTAATTTCAGGGCACCTACCATTTCTGACCCAGCACTTTTACTTCTAATACCAAGTCGAATGTCAGGCGGGAACGAGGTGATTAAAAAAAAATTAAAAACCTATAGATATTTTTTAATTTAATTCAATCCCAATTTTGACCTTATTAAAACAGAATATTTTCCTGTTTTTACTTTTAATTTTGAATGTTTCAAAGTCGAGTTATTAAGCACCATGCCGTTTCTCACAATTCTAAAAACACAGAAAAACGCTGGTGTTAAATTTGTTGCAGCTCAAATTTCATTGAGCTCCCAATGATCATTTGAGAGAGTTTTCAAGTCTCAAATGTATTCCTCTGAACGTAAGTGCCCATGTGGACATCTACTATCGGCGAGAAAACTATAGGCATCTGCCTTTGAAGCTTAACAACTCAGTAAAAAAAATTCTAGCGCAACAAAAAATAATCATTTAAATGCTGAAAGTGTTCTACGTTAATGAGCTTGAAGACGTTTATGTACAAAAAATTTTGTGCTTAGCAGACTGAAAAATATTTAAAAAGTAAGGATTTTTGGGTACATTTAAGAACAGTCAAGTTTAGAGCTTTTTTTTTTATACAAGGGGCGATGGAAAAAATTTGAAAAAATTCATGAGTATGAGGAAACTTGCTCTGTATTTATTTTCAATCGCCCGTAAGGATGTGTTAGTCTTATTTTTTGTGAAAATCGTGATATTTTTAGACATTTTTTTTGTTGGAAAACAAGTGACAGAAAGCAGGGGGGGGGGGGCTCGTTTTTTTTACTGCCGACCGCTGGTGCCTTTCTGTGACCCGTGGCCAGGCGCCATCCAAGCATTCAGAACTAGAGGCCGAAGAATGGCACAGGCGGTTGGCAGTAAAACAAATAAAGGGCCTCCCATGCTTTCTGTCACTTGTTTTCCAACAAAAAAATGTCTAAAAATATCGCGATTTTCACAAAAAAGAAGACGACGAGGGTAGTTCAATAAGTCCTTAGAATGACCAACATATGGCGCGCGAATCGCTCCAAATCATCTGTTTTCAGTCAGCACCACTCCCGACTAGATATATG
>NC_046665.1:60624493-60636294 GCF_010883055.1 Belonocnema kinseyi
AAGTGTATAGAGCTCCAAGGAGATTATGTTGAAAAATAAAAAAAAATTTACCCAAAAAAAATTGTTTTTATACTTCATTCTAAGGACTTATTTAACTACCCTTGTAACATATCCTTCCGGGTGATTGAAAATAAATACAGAGCCTATCAATTACAGTTTGCAGTTTGAATCGCTTTAATATCTGTATTAGAACTGAAGATAATATAGTTGCACATTTTTGTAATTTTTAACAACAATTTTTATTATTATTTAAATTTCTCAACTGCAACTGGTTCACAACAGTTTTCCTCATAATCATGAATTTTTTCAAATTTTTTCCATCTCCCCTTGTATAAGAAATAATGCTCTAAACTTGACTGTTCTTAAATGTACCCAAAAAACCTTACATTTTTCTACATTTTTCAGTCTGCTAAGCACGAAAAATTTTTTACATAAACGTCTTCAAGCTCATTAACGTACAACACTTTTAGCTTTTAAATGACTGTCGTTTTGTTGCGCTAGCATTTTTTTTGACTGAGTTGTTAAGCTTCAAAGGCAGATGCCTGTCAAATCAACTATTCGCTTTGCGATATTAGCCTAAATAATTGTTAATAAGGAAACGAATTAAAAGAATATGTACCTAATTTCCAAATTTCTTTCATTTAATAGGGCGTACCAGTCACTTAGAATAAAATTATAACTTCCTAATGCAACTTCCAAAAGTTAGGTTAGTCATTCCCGTCGACATTTAAACTAAAGCCGGGATGTATAGAAAAAGTCATAACTGTCTGCATATACAATAATGTATTTTCACTCCAATCACTAGCTCACCTCACTTCGTTGAATACTGAGGGGATAACAATTGACCAAATGCATGGAAATCGGTTAATTTTTGCTCCATTTTTCTAATATCTTCGTAGAAAGTAATTCTTCTGTATAAGTGCAATTAAAAAACAGTTTTTCGTTTTTCAGGACTATTTAATGCAATAATAAAATGATAATAATTTTCATTCATGCGTGCATTAGGGCTAAGCGCTGGTTGTCTACCCTTTGAAGCGCGATTCAAAATTACAGTGAAAAAACAATTCTTGTAATTTAAATAAATAATTATTAAAACATACACAAGAATGTATACAAATTGTGTAACTTTTCATTTCAGACAAGAAAAAAATTTATAATATATATATTTGATGAACAACCATTTATTTTCATTGAATTTGAAAGACTGACTAATATTTCTTAAAATATTTGTTAATAGATACATTTTTTTAAATACCATATGATATTTCAGCAGCTTGATATATAGAAGCTAATTGCAGAATATAATTGTGATAATATTTGAATAATTCTAAAACAAAATTTCAGATTGTTCTTTTCGATTGAGACGTAACAAAACGACGCTTAAAGCAAAAAAAAAGAAAGCATAACTACAATGCAGTCTTGATAATTTATGTATTTATAGGTTATATAATTATATGAATTCCCAGAAAAATACATAGAAAATATTTAGAACTTATAAATAATTATTTTCAATCACTTTTCCAAGAAATTTCTTTTTAAATTGAATGTTTTGTCAAATATAATTTGGTCTTTGGAATTCACTGAAAATAAACTGTTTTTAATATATGTGTTGTATATTTTTGGCCTGCAATCAAAGTTACACAATTTGTGTATATCCTTGTGGATATTTTAATAATTATTTACTTAAGTTAGAAGAATTATTTTTTAATGTAATTTTGAATCGTGCGCCAAGTGCGGCCAATGAGCGGTCGGCCCTAATGCGAGCGCAGTAGCTCAGGATGCCAACATTGGCATCATTGGTCCACAGTGCAAACCGGAAAAATAAATCAAATCAGCCGGCAGGAAAAAATTGGGATATAAAAGCCTCAATAAGGTATTTTCACTCCAACCATCAGCTAACTTCACTTTGTGAAAATCTGAGGGGGGAAAATGGATTAAAACTTTATTTCTGTAATATATTTGTAATTAATCATCATTATTATTATTTTATTATTTCATCAAATAGTAATTAAAAAATAAAAACTATTTTTTAACTACACTTATATAGAAAAAATTACCTTTTACGAAGATGTTAGCAGAATAGGGCAATAATGAACTGAATCCCATACATTTGGTCCCTTATTTTCCCCTCAGCAATCTAAGAAGTGAAATTAGCTGTTTATTGAAGTGAAAATACCTAATAGGCATTTATCTTATCAGTTTGAATGTTCTCGCCGCTATATTTGAAAAATTGCAATGTTTCATGAAACTTTTCATCAGGCTAAAGTTTCATGCAAATTTACATCCCTACTCATAGCGAAAAGCCACTGCAAGATTAGATATCTAAGATACCTTCAAACTTCCGCAGAAAATCTAGTGGAAATTTGTTCGAACGACCAGGCATCAATTACGATGCAGACGGTCACGACTTTGTACATCCCGGTTTTGGTGGTTTGAATGTCATATAGTAGGTTTTGACTAACCTAACATTTGGATATTATATCACGCCAAGTAATATTTTTATTTCAAGACTATTTAGTCGCTGGTAAATGAGAGGAAATAAAAAGTTAGGTAATTATTATTATAACTTACCTGCTTATTAACATCTGTTTCACTCAAATAACGACCGACACCGATTTCGGTGTACATTGGAGGATCGGCGATTTTCTGTGAATTCTCACCATTTAGTACATAAGGAATCTTCAAACCCCTTCTCATAGCGTGATTTGCGTGCGATGCGTGTGTTATATGTATATGTTTGCGTACTATGTATATAAGTAAAGGTTAAGTTAGTTACATCAGCGAATGTGTATTCTATACTGTTATGTGTACAAATACTAATAATTATTATAATAATGTGCGTATTTATGTGCTATAATTGTGCAATGTGAGTTGGTGGAGTTTCACGACGGGTTACGAACTTGTCGTTTTCATATTTCCGACCATCACATTTTTTGTCGAGTGACTCATAATTTTTAGTATAGTCTTTAGCAAATTTCAGAATCCTCTCTTTCAAAATGTGAAAAAATTATTCCAATCTTTCTAATAATTAACATTATGGTCTGCTTCAATTTAATATAGGGAATTTTAAATATCACATTTTCTTTTACAAGATTTGTAGAACTTATATTAATTTTCCAAAGTGCATTTTTCATAGATTATAAATAAATACTATACTACTTTTTAATATAAATACCCGCTTTCCCTAAATCGTAAAAGATTAAGGTGCAGTTCCAAATAGGTGAACGTGACGATTTCCTTCACACTGCATATACTTATGTATTTTAACGCGCTGATTACGAAAATGACAGGGAAAATTGGCGACTCGGCGATTTTCATGGTGAAATTGCGAAAAAAACATAAAAAATATGGTTTTTTGCGTTTATCTCAGCCAATATGCAAAATCTCGAAAAATGTTTCCAATAAAAGTTGTAGATCGTACAAAAATACACATTTTTGGGTACCCACTCACGCTTCTCACCACGGGAAGGTTAGAGTATTTTGAAAAGAATTTTTTTGTATTTTTAAATTTTTTAATTGTTTTTTTTTAATTTTATGATTTTTAAATATATTTTAATTTATTGTAATTAGAAATTCTGAGTATATTCTATTTATTGTCTTGATTGTATACTCCTTATAAGTTTTTTTATAAAAGCTGCTGAGTATATTTAGTGGTCAGGGTAATATGCTTTTATTTTAGTAATTAATTCTTTAAACGGATCAGAAAATATTTTCTTTACGCGTCGCCGCCACAAAAATTCGCAAAGATGCTCTGCAATGTTGCTCTTACGCACTCCTCGTGAGAGAAATCGTCGCATCCACCGCCAAGATGACTCGATGTTTTGTGTGTGCGCTCCGGAATCGGGATCCACAAATTGTTCGGAATGATTCACAGTTTTGTGGACAAATCCATGATCTTCGAGATTAATGTATCCCTTCCAACAATCGGTGTGAATTTCTGTCCCTTCCGCTACATGCTTTTTTATTAATGCAATTAAAGTAGCCTGATCTCTCTTATTATCTGGACAGATTTCCAACCGATAGTTGTAGGAATGTCCTCTGTGGATCATTTCGAGAATCCATGATCGTCCTACTACACGTCCTCGCTCGTATTTTCGACGGCCGATTTTGCACTCATCATGTCAAGAGCAAGCATGCAGACCTCTCTACAAAATGAGAAGCGGTGTGACACTGTTTCTCGAGAAATCGATTGACGATATTTGTGTATTTTATAACAAAGGAAGGATCCGCAAACATGTTCAGACTCCACAAGAGTCATCTTCTTCTTATGTTTTAAGCAAAATCGTTCAGACGGAATTAATTCGATTTGTCGTAACCACTGAAGAGTTGTTTCCTTTTCTTGGAGAATCTCGGATAAACTAAAAACATTATATGTTTCATCCATCTTGACTCAAGAGAGGAAAATCTCGAAAATAATATTGCACGCAAGAAACACACGCCCTTAAGTACTATGAGCGCGGATGGTGGAGAAAAACCTGTCGCTAATTGCACTGAAATTTGTAAATTTGTTACATTTCATCAGATATATCTGTGATTTTCTCGGAAACTATTACTCATAGAAAAAAATGTATCATATAAGAAATGTGTATTTCGATAAGATCTGCAACTTTTCTAGACCTTTCCAACGTGTCATGGGGGCGGGAAGGCATCCCTGTGACTGGAACCAGAAAAAACTTAGGACACACCCCTGCCCCTTTTCCCACTCGTCGTGGGGGCGAGAAGGCACCCCTGTGACTGGTCACAGAAATAATGTAAGATCACACCCCTGCCCCTTTTCCCACGCGTCATGGGGGGCGGGAAGGCACCCCTGTGACTGGAACCAGAAAAAACTTAGGAAACGAATTCAATTACGCGTATAAGACGGGTTGCTGACACTGGGGGACGGTTAACACACGAAAACGAAAAGAGCATGATTTTTATGGTTTTTTTTCCATAAAAATATAGATATCACAAATTTTCTCGAAAACTATCACTCGTACAAAAAAATGTATCCCACAAAAATGTGTATTTCTGTAAGATCTACAACTTTTATTTGAAGCATTTTGCGATATTTTCCATATTGGCTGTGATAAATGCAAAAAACCACATTTTTCATGGTTTTTTCGCGATTTCGCCATGAAAATCGCCTAGTCGCCAATTTTCACTATCATTTTCGTAATCAGCGCGTCAAAATACATAAGTATACGCAGTGTGAAGGAAATCGTCACGTTCACCTATTCGCAACTTTATCCCGAACGTTCCATTTTATGTCACTTTTTTCACAGAAATAATTCACCCACTTTTTTTGTTACTTTTTCACGCACTATTTATAATTATTTACAACTAATATTTCATCGCCATGACCCCTCACCCTCCTTGTAAAAGGTCTGGCAAACATCAGACCTGCCCCACGAGGTTGGCCTCCCTGCGTCATGTTTTGTTCAAAAAGTCATCCAATGTATGATGCGGAGCTTCAGTTAACTCTTCAGTAGCAAAAAAACATCAATAAAAAAAGATTCAGTAAAGTCTCGGATACGAAATCAAAAAATGAATCTTTGAATCGTTATTTCTATGAGAAATGTATGGATAAGCTTCTTAGTTTTTTACGAACAGTTAAAATTTGCTACGAACAGTTCCTGAAAACTTCAGACTTAAATATAAAAAGGAAATATTTTATTTTGTGCATTTTAATTTATAATAATTCATAAATTTCCATTCCAGAGGGATTCTAACCCTCGAAAGACTGCTGACTTATCAGTTTCTAAACATAAACCAAGAATGTGTACATAGTCAGCCATCGAGGCTAAACAATATAGGTATTATAAAACGTCTAGCCACTCATCAGACGAACTCGAACCACACATATGCATGCGCATACGCACCGCGATCTGGGCGAGCGTGTGTGTGGACCACGTGCAGGCGAATCTACTTACCAGTTACCAGAATTGTCGGGAAGCTCGTAAGTGCTCTGAGAATCTTTCCACAATCTGTTGATTGAGATGACTTTACGCCTGAAGTACGCAAACAAAATACAATTTTACGTGCAGCGCGATAACAGTAGTAGGACTTCTTCAATGACCAGAAGGGAAATATTCGAGTTCGTTAAATCTGAATTACCTTGAAGCCCATAAAAAGAATGCTTAGATATTATAGAAAAATATGATTCTGAAAAGCTGGGCATCGTTTAAGTCTTACGAGATGTCAAACATCATGAAAAGGAATATCAAAGTATTGGTCAAAAAACCCCCTATACAAATTTTGAAGAGCATCAAAAGTTTATTTAGCATACTCACCTGCCATATTGGATCCGCTTTTTTTTTAGTTTTGAACGTCCGATTCGTAATCAACGACCTTGAAAACCTTCTTATACCAATTTTTATATAAGATGCGGCTTTCACGTTCATTCAACGTTTCCGACGTTAAATCACTAACCGCCAAAACTTTATGTTCACCTCAATATCATAAGTTAAGTTACCCAATGAATTGAAGGCCATTGTGAAAGTAAGTTCAAATAAATTTTAGGGTTTTATTTTTACTGTGTATAATCTTTGTAATGATAATATTCTATTTTTTACATTCTCATCATAATAAAAAAGTATTGTTTTTATGTGAAAACTAACGAATCGTGGATTTTTTTGAGAGCTTCACGCTTTGATGCCCCCTAAGTCAAAAAAAATAGTTTTTGTGTCGGTGTCTGTCTGTCGTTGTCGTTGACTATATGTCGCATAACTTTTGAAAAACTACTCAGATTGCAATATACTTTGGCATACTTTTTAAGGATGTAAAAAAAGGATACCTTCGTTAACCAGCTAGTTTTAATACACATTTAAAAAGTTAGAGCATTTTCAAACATTTTGAGAACATCTTTTTTTAAGATTTAAAAATTCTATTCACGGCTATCCATATTACTCGAAAATTCAACAAATTTATCCAGGTGACATTTTTAATAAAAAGGAAGTTATTAGTTATATTATTTTCAAGATAAAAAAATGAAAATGAACAGTTTAAGCCAAACAACTATAAAAGATATAACTATAAAAGATACGAGAAAAATATGAACTGACGAAAATTATGCATTAAACATTTTTTTTAATTTTCTACGAATGACTTTTTAATAATAAGCACAGATTTTGGTTTAATCGTAAAAATTAGAATTGAAAATAAAAAATAAAATTTTGGAACAAACCACACAGAAATGAACAAAATTAGAAGACAAAATTTGCACAACCAAAAAAATCTAGAAATTTATTATAAAAGCTCGTTATAAAAATATATTAGAAATAAAAAAATGAAAATTTTGAAAAAAGCATGCAAGCTTTAATGAAATTTTATTGAACAAAATTTGTTGCCTGAATTATATTTACAAATTTGATTAGAACCACTTTACGCTAGGATGTGTGTTTTTAGTTTATTCGCAACCATTTATTCGTATACGGCACACACTTTTTTCAATTAAAAACAAGACAATGAAAAGAAGCATGTTTCAATACCAATGCAATGTAATTTGTACATTATTGTGCACCACACAGAAAAACGCTGGTTTTAAATTTGTTGCAGGTCCAATTTCATTGGTCTCCCAATGAGCATTTGAGAGAATTTTCAGGTCTCAAATGTATTCCTCTGAGTGCTCAACCGCGCTGTCAGCCACCTGAACACCTGTCAAAGCAACTAATCACTTTGCGATATTAGACTAAATAATTGTCAATAAGGAAATTAATTGCAATAATCTTCACCCAATTTTTAACTTTCTTTCATTTAACCATGGAGAATGCATTTATCAGTACATACTATAAAAAAAAACTTATATACAATAAGGTATTCTCACTTCCATCACTATCTAACTTCACTTCGTTGAATGCTGAGGGGATAACAATTGATTAAATGCATGGGAATCGGAAAATTTTTGCTCTATTATTCTAATATCTTCGTAAAAAGTACATTTTTACGTAAATAAAATTGATTTAATTTCAATAGAGGGTTTCATGAAAATAACATTTTATTTGCTGAGAAACGTTTAAAAAGGTTTTAGATTCATAGGGCTCGAATCTTTTCACGTGAAAACGTTTCATGTCAAAGTTTCATATGGTTCATGAAACATAAGGATTAGAAGAAAAATTAAATTGTGCGTGCGCAGATCGATTTGGCCTCTAAGGTCAGGTAATGATTTGATCTTATCTGTTTGAATTTTCCCGCCGCTATATTTGAAACATTTCAATGTTTCACGAAACCCCCAATCTTTCATCAAACTTTTCATGAGGCTAAATTTTCATGAAACTTTACATCCCTGCTCATCGAGAAAAACAAATTTCTGGTTTTATTATACAATTGTATTTACCTTATTTTTCATATATGGCGCTAGCAACTGCAAGATTACACAACTTTAAACTTCCGCAGAAAATCTAGTGGAAATTTGTTCGAACGCCCAGCCTTCAATTTCGATGCAGACGGTCACGACTTAGTTTTTGCATCCCGGCTTTGGTAGTTTAAATTTCATGTAGGTTTTGACTAACCTAAGATTTCGATATTATATCACGCCAAGTACAATTTTTATTCCAAGACACTACACGGAGAAAATTTGGTTAGGAAACTTTACGGAACTTTTAAGTATAATTCGGATATATGGACCAAAAGGAGAATGTTTGACATTATTGCAATAATGTGTGTCTTGCGAAATGTTAAAGAATAAATGTCACTTCGGGAAACTTTAATAACGCAGATTAAATTTTCCAAATGTACAGTAAAGATTTTTAAAAGTAATCATTAATGTACGTAGTGCCCCAGTGAAAATTCCTACATAGGTTCCTATGTAGGATCCTATTTAGGAACCTATATAGGAATTTTCAGTAGGGTGTAATTATTGAAAACTATTCTGTCAAACATTCAAGAAAAGTTGGATAAAGTGTCATGCTTGTTAAGTAATGTTTGCAAATGTAAAGTCAAGCATACTTTAAATTATGCAATGACAATAATTCCCTCAAAATCGGTTACAGAATGATAAATTTCGGTTATTCTGTCTAGGTAAAAAATGTCTTATTTACTTAAAGGTTTGGTAAAGTTTTAAATGGATTCTAGAGAAAAATTAATTTTGGTTATGTTATAATCTCCTGCATACTTTATTAAAGTTTGTCCACTGTAAGCGAGCTTTTCATTTTTTACGTTAGACTTTATTCGACAGTTTGTAAACCAATAGTCACGCAGTATCTTCCATCGCCTCCACAATCTTTCAGGATCGTATGCAAGTACTGAGCACCTCGAAGATATTCACCAATTTTCTAATTTGGAAAAAGGTGTTGAACTTTCCAATTACTTACAGTCCTCATTGTCATTTTGTATTCATTTATAAATATTAGTTTGTAAAATTGCAAGATAAAATAAGATTTCGCCCCCGATATAAGCCTGAGTGCTGCCATTTTAGTGGTTTTTGTCATGTTAGAGGTTTTCCTACTAAATTTTTAGCTTTTTCTTCCGTTCAGTGGGATGAAAAAATTGTTTTCCACGTATTTAGTAGGAAAAACTGTGTTTAATTGATTTATGAGGAAATTTATTATTTTTAAGAAATGAAAAAATTGTTCAGTAAAATAAATTCTTTATATTCCTAAGACCTTATATCCTTCTGATCATCACTTTTTCGTACCTTATTCCCTTTTTAAATTGAAATTTGCAATTAAAAATTTTAGGTATTGAGAGTGGTGAATGAAAATTCATGAATGTCATAAATGGTCAAATTTTAAAAACTATTCTAGATATCGAACAAATTTTCAGCATGTATTGGCAATATGTATACAAACTTTTCAGTAAATACGTAATAATCAGTTGAATGGATAAGGCTGCATAGGTAAAAAATTAAATTTTTAACAATTACTCAACAATTATAAATTTTGTAATCATAAAAATAAAATATATTTCTATAAAATCTTACAAAAAATGTAGTATCGGCGAAGTCCAATGAATCTAGCCACTCCTTCGATTTAGAATTCAAATAGTAAAATCAAAATTTTAGTTGAATAATACGGTACCATTTAATTGAATTGAAAAATAAATTAATTTAATTAATTATTAGCAAAAATTACTCAGGCAAATTAATTGAATTTTTTATATTTTGCAAATTGGTACTTATTCAATTTGGAAGAATTAGAATTTAAAACTTGACTTACTATCTCAAAAATCATTCAAATTTAAGAATTTTTATTTATGCATCTTTAAAATTGAAAAGTTTTTAATTTTTCAAATTAAACATTGAAAATTATGCAAGCTTCGCCATTAAAACAGTTTTAATTCTGATGATACGCAATAAAAATATCTTCATTTTGGAAGATGTGGAGTTGAAAATTTCAGTTTGGATTTTCAAAATTATCCAGCATTTTTATTTATAAATTTTTAATATTGTAGAGTGTTTAATTGAGATTATTTTAAATTGCATTTAGTAAAAGAAATTCGAAACTACGAAACAAACGAAACTTACGAAATTTTACTGGTGATTTTAAACAAAAATGCTTTGTTTATCAATTATTATAAAAAATTTAAATGATGGAAAATCTGTCAAGGCCCACGAAACATCGTGGGGTAAACTCGTCACCCTCCTAGGGCTAAGTCAACATTTGACTGTAATTTTTAAAGAAAAAAAAGGTCACATTTTTAAAATTTTTATTATTGTATAACCAACTTAGTTCTCGATCCAACAATATCTAATACGTTCTCAAAAGAAATTTCTTTAAATTACAAAAACGACTTGAAAAGAAAGTGTTCGCATAGCCTCAATCTTTTGGTAGAAAGTTGAAAAATTTAGTTGGAAAGTAAATTTTTTGTTGAAAATTCATATTTTCGGTTTGAAAATGCAACTTTTGCAAGCAAGTTCGCAAGGTGGTGACTTGACCGGAAAATGGCCGGGAAATGACCGTGAATTTTATTTTGAAAAACCGAGAATTTACTTTAGATCGCAGAAAAATTTAAGTTTTCATTATTTTAATAATTATGTTAAATTTAGAAAATTGATTTCTAAAAAAAATGTAGTATCGGCGAAGTCCAATGAATCTAGCCACTCCTTCGATTTAGAATTTAAATGGTAAAATCAAACATTTAGTTGAATATTATGGTACCATTTAATTGTATTAAGAAATAAATTTAATTTAATTAATTATTAGCGAAAATTACTCAGACAAATTAATTGAATTTTTTTATATTTTGCAAATAATTGGTACTGATTCTATTTCAAAGAATTAGAATCTAAAACTTGTACTTATTATCTTAAAAATCATTCAAATTCAAAAATTTTTATTTATACATCTTTGAAATTGGAAAGCTTTTAATTTTTCAAATTAAACATTGAAAATTATGCAAGTTTCACCCTTAAAACAGTTTCAATTCTGCGATGACACACAATACAAATTTCTTCAATTTGCAAGATGTAGAGTTGAAAACTTTAGTTTAGACCTTCAAAATTATCCAGCATTTTTATTTATACATGTTTAATATTGTAGAGTGATTAATTGTGAGTATTTAAAATTAAATTATGTAAAAAAATATTCGAAACTACATGAGAAATTGCAGTTGTTAAAAATTAAAGTATCTTTCAGAGATTTTATACAAACTTAATTTTCAGCTTTTTAATGCTCAATTTTAATGGCTTGAATATTTTACATCGAAAACATAAAAAAAGTAGACGATGCAAACATTTAAAATATCAAAAGAAGAAGAGGTGGTATGACCTAAAAGGTCCCCGGAATTTTTTCAATGGATATTGAGCAAAATGGTCTCCTGAATCCAACGATATGAGGTGCTTTCGCGAATTGACGGTCGTTCTCGAGATATTGTTTGATATTGAT
>NC_046665.1:60636394-60649628 GCF_010883055.1 Belonocnema kinseyi
ATTGATTTTTCTCAATCGACACTTTTGTAACAATGGTAAGATATTTGGACATTTTGCTTTCTTAGTGTGGCTCCCCATGGCTAGCTGATTAGTGCCGCTCGAGTGGAACGCTTTCTTGCCAGGCCCGCCCTTCCCATTGTTCAAAATTGGGGCCAGCGGAGAAAATCAAAATTTTGTACAATATTAATTAATCTAATTTCAATAGGCTGAATTATCCTTGTTATATTATTTCGAGAAAATCAAAAAAAGATTGAAAAAAATCGGTTAATATTTGCTCCCCTTGTTGATATTTAACTATATATTTTCCATTGACCTAACAGCTTCAAGAAAACATTTCCTAATATGTCAATAACTCTCCAAGATATAGCATAAGCTATGTAAAAATGTTTAATTAACAATATCTCAAGAGCGACCGTCAGTTCGCGAAAGCACCTCATACCGTTGGATTCAGGAGACCATTCTGCACAATATCCTGACTGCCACCAAGGTTTTCCGTCATTTTTTTTCGTTTTCCAGGAATCGAGCGAAGGTTTTACGGTCACGGTAAATTACGTCTCACCATCATTCACGCCGGGGGGTCTGAACTTTTGTACTCGAATTTACAGTAAAATTTATTTCCAATTTCAATTTCATTTTTAATTTACAAAGTGAATCAAATTAGTCTGAAAATTAAACCTCAAATGAAAGCTTTAAAAGGGAGAATCAATCTTTTTTTTTAAAAATAGAAATGTTTGGTTGAAAAGTAATTTACTTTTGTTAAGGTTATAACTATTTTGCAGAAAATTTGTAAATTTTTGTTAAATTATATTGTTCTTTATTTCAATTTAAAATCCTATTGGAAATATCAACTTTTACATTTTTTAAATTGAAAATTCATCTTTTTAGATTAAAAGTTTAACTCCTTATTTAAAAATTCAACTGGTTTCTCAAAAATTCATTTGTTGGTTGAAGATTCATAATTTTAGTAGAAAATTCATCTCTTTGTTTGAAAATTGCACTAATTCGTTGAAAAAATGTATTTTTTTTTAGAAATGTTACTATTCAGTTGAAAATTCATCTGTTTTAAAGCAGATTCATATGCTCTTCTCGAAAATTTAACAGTTTGGTAGAAAGTTAATTAAATTCTTTTCCTTTTATTAACAAAATTTTTTTATGAAAATTGATATTTTTGGTAAAATTTTTTTATTATTTCGTTCAAAATTCATCTGTTTGATAGAAATCTTGTATTTTTGGCTTAAAATTTCAACATTTTGCATAAAATTTAATTTCTATATTAATTGTCAAATCTTTTGTGGTAAAGGAATCAACTATTTCGTTGAAAATTCGTCTTTTTCAATTAATTGAACTGGGCTTCACTCAGAAAGTTGATTTAAAATGAAAATCTTTCCACGGTTGAAATATCAACTATTACATTTTTTGTTGAGAATTAACCTTTGTTGGTTGAAATGTTTATTACTTGCTAGAAATTTGAACTTATTTGGTAATTCGTAAGAAACAGTAATTTCAAACAATATTTTCGCAATTTTCTCAATACCAGGGAGTCATTCGAAGCCCTATGGAACTTTGCATATTCTTAAGCAAATAAAATTATAAATAAACACGCAAATCACTTGTCGACTCTCTAAACTGAACTATCTATTACACCTCACTTTCCCTAGCATAAATTCTAAAGTCAATACCAGAAAAAAGAATAATATATACAATTATACGTCCTTTAAATTCCAAATCATATAATTTTCATACAGAGATGAACATTCCAAGAACGAAAGTAGGGTATTATTTGAACTTTTTTATCGGACTGGCCTTTAGAGTACGTATAGTAGAAAATGAGAGACATTGAGAGGATATCATCAGCGACATAGTTTCCATTCTTTTCCTTTGTTTGTAAGAGGGATACGGATTTTTCTCGAGATGCATTTTATGTAATAGTATGGGTCTATTCGATTCAAAAAAGATTTTCGTGTTGGTACTACTGATTCTTCAGAATATTTGAAGAGACCTTAGTTTTATTTGTCGGCATTAAAAATGTCAGTCCCCACACCACCAAGAAGCATTGTCGGGGGGTGAGACTCGTACCCCAGAGACACTCCAACACCTACTGCCTTCTTCTCCAGCCATTGAAACAATACTTCCATCTTTTTCTCCTTCCTTGTTGTTTGCCGTTCTACACGTTTTCTTCTTTCTCGAATATAAATAAACACCTTTAAATGCGGAAAAAAGTGTAAAAGTGATTGCAGAGGCATTTTTCTGGGTGAAAGTGTACACAATTTATTACAATATGTAAAATACTAGCGTTCTGTTTACTTGCTTCATTTAAATAAATTTGAAGATAGGAAAAAGGTTGCGCATTGTTGAAAACGTTTAATTTCAGAATGTTTCGTAATATTGCTGGCACAGAAAAAAATGAGGGTACGAAATGTTGCAAGTAATCGTTCAAGCAGGGTATTAATCAACTGATTACTCCCAAGTGAGCTCAACTTTCCGTGGTTCGAGGCCTGCACGGAAAAAATTTGAAACGTTTAAAAAATTATTCCTAATGTTTATTTTAAATTTTGATTTAAAAAATTCTTTCATTAATAAAATGTCACGACGGAAATTCCTATCTCACAACTTCTAAACTATGGTTAAGATCATAAAGAATATGGCGCTTTCCGACTGGTGTAAGGTACTAATAAAATTAATATTAATTTAAATCTTTTGTATTTTATAATATCTCTAATCTAAAATAGAAAGAAAGCAAAAACAAAGATATTTTGTTGAATAAATGAAAATTTATATATTTTCTTCAGAATTAAAATATAATATTTTTGCAGAATATATAGACAATGAAACTGTTGCACGTTTGAACAAAAATAGCAATTTCTGACGAAAAACACTAACCTAACCTAGAGTTGTGCAAAATGGTAAACTTAATTTTTGAAGACCAAGGAAAATGATTTTTGTTTAAAATAACAGATTTCCGATAAGAAAAACGTTAACGAAGCCTACTTTATTTTAAATATTCTAAATATTATTTTAAAATATAACGATTAGTTATTAACCATATCAATTCTAGGCGTAAATCTCGAAAATTTCGTACTGCTAGTCTATTCAATAAATATATATTATTTTTAAATAAATTACTTGGCAACTTCCATCATATTTCAAAAGTTAAATTAATAAAAGTAAAAAATGTAATTAACAAATTTCTTCTATTTCAATTTTTTTAAATTTTTAACTGCAGAAAATTCAAATATCAATTTTCTTCAATTCTTAATATTTTCCAGTTTCTTCTATTGATTTTTTTTACAAAAACACAAACGCAATCCAAAATTGTTTGCACATTTTAAATCTTGTTCAAATAATAGTCATTTTTATTGTAAAATACCGGTTTTTGATGTAAAACGTTAAAGTAACTTAAAACATTTTCAAAAAATGTCATCTTTGAAATCTAATGATTTCATTTTAAATAAAAATCATTGCATTTACCCTTAATGATTTTGTTAAAAATAATAATTTCAAGTAAAGTACGCCAAAATAACGTTAAAGTTGTAAAAAACCTAATTTTTTTAAATACCAATAATTACCGACGAAACGCACTATCGCAACAAATAATTTTCTACAGATTATAAATCTTAATTCTTTGATATATAATGATTCTTAATTAAAATCAACATTGTCCTGTAAAAAATATTAGCATAACCTTAAATTGTTACAAAATAGTAAATCTTCTTTGAAATCTATAGATTGAAAACCGCTAAAGCTGAACCTACAGTTGCGTTGTACATACTTGTTGAACTTTATTTAAATCTAATTTTTTTTCATTATAATGCCAACTTTTGGTGTAAAACGCCAAAATAACCAAAAATGGTTAAAAAATTGTAAATTTTCTATTGAATCTATTTTTTTCTATATATAACAAAAAAAATGTAGACGAAAAGCACTAACCTTCCAAATATTCCGAAAGATCTAACACTTCTTCGCTAGGAACCTCTACAATCTAATGATTTTTTGTTAAATAATATAAATTTTAAGTATAAAATGCTAACAAACGCAAAAAACGTCAATTTCTGAAAAATGTTAATTTATGACTAGAAATGCCCATTTCAATAATGTAAAGTGCTAAGATGACAAAATTGTTGAAAGCTGGGAATCGTAATGATGATTTTGTTTACAAATGCTAATTTGCGATTTAAAAAAGTAACACAACCTACAATTTTTAGACATTTCAAATCCTCAAAAATGTATGGTCTTACATTAAAATCCTTTAAACGAAACTGATTTGCAGGGAGAATCAATAATATTCCCTGTGAGTATTCTCATTCAAAATCATTATTTGTAAATTTAATTTTTATAATTAAAAATTTAAGATAAAGAACAATGTCAAGTGATAAAAAGCCAATCAGATTTTCAACAATGATTGCGAGATTTTTGAGAAATTTCGTTACACCGCCTTTTTTTTAGATGGACTAGAATTCAGTGCGCGCAAAGCGCGCACTAATTTTCCTTTCTTCGCGTAAAAAAACACCATACATTTTCAAAAATTTGGCTATAGAATTGACAGAAAGTTTTATTATATATGATACGAGAATATCGAGGACAAAGTTGCATATTAATTTCTGGAAGTTTCAGACGACCTCGAACCACACATACGCGTGAAACACGCACTGCGTGTGCGGGCGAACGTGTGTGCGGATCACGCGCAGACGAACCTTCTTACCAGTTCCCTGATTTATCGAGAAAGCTCCTGAGTTCTCTGAGAAACTTTTCCCAATCACTTGTAATATTTTTGTAATTATTCAAGAAAAGAGTGATGAACCGTTTTAGAATTTTCACATCGAATTCGTCAATTCTTTATCAAATTTCGCAAATTATTTACGAAAGTACATCAATATACGATGAATTTTTCTTATATGCGAGACCTAGTGACTATTTCGTGAGTTGCTTAATGTTTTTTCGTCTATTGCAATACAATATTTTCATTGTATACATATATAAAAAAAGGATACATATGTCAAGAGATTCTTGCTCAAGTATTTTCTATTCTACGTCGTATACATGTCATTAAAGAACAAATTATACCATATAACAAATTATTTTATTAACTACTCAAAGTTTGAAAGAATATTGTAGAAAAAGAGATTCTTGTTGATCTAACGTTATTTCTGTCGAGGTTTTTATTGTATCTGGAAAATTCTAGTAAATTTTATATATTTTTTAAATACATATTTTATTTTCAAGGTATTTTCAGATAAAATATTTATCAACAATGACAAATAAATATTTATAGGTAGATATAGATACCTAATAGTCTATTGTAAATAAATGAAATTTAATATAGAGCAAAGAGAGTCGGGTAATTCAGTCATACAAACAGTGTATTACTATATTGCAATGACAACATTTTAGAAATAGTTTGCTCAGGAAAATGTTTAGTGAAATTACACATTTCATACAATAGGAACACATATATTACAGCTTTGTACAACCAATATAAATAAGTCGTTTTTACCATATTTTATTAAGTGCATTTTGTACTATTTATGATTGAATTAATTACTGAAAATCAATATAATAGTATAAAAACGACTCAAATATTTCGCGGAATATTATGGATCATAGCATGAAGTCATTATCATGATAGGGAAAGTAGAAATGTCAGGAAGGTTAGCATTAGTTGGTACATCTTGACATAGGAATGAATACGCCTTTTTGGAGAAAATATTCTAAGCGTAAAAGTAAGTTTAAATTGTCTAAATATTAATTTTTTCAAATGCGAATGCAATTGCGCAATTCTGTTTCATTCTTTTATCGGTTGAAGACCTTTCAGTTTCACGAAATATAATCAACTATCCGAAATCTGATGTAAGAGTACCCGATTCTGATCAAATCAATCTGATGCGCTAACCTCAAATTTTGGATATTTTATTTTACACTGCAGTCAGTCGAGCAATTCCACAACACCGCAGGAGTATATGAAAACAGGGACAGTACCATCGTCAGTTAATCGTGTCGTCTGCTTCAGTCATTTTTAGTCTGTTGCAAGAATGTCGCAGGGCATTTGCTTCAGTCCGCTTTTAGTCACTCAGTGTTTAGGTCATGCACGTTACGGAAATGACAAAGGAAAACAAAAGGAAGTGTTAGCTTTCGAAGAGAAATATAAGCTTTTAGACGGAGAAAGATCAGGTCATTGTATCTAGTGTAATTCGAAAAACTTTTTATTACAAAATTTTCTATTTTAGATTTTTAATTTTAAGCTTAAATTTTTAATTTAAAGAATTTCAAAATGCAGACTGGAAAACTAGAACAATTAAAAATTGGATGCATTTGAAGTTAAAAATTTTCCATAAAATGATTTATCATTTAACATTTATTAAAATATTCCGAAGTTCTGGAAAAATTTCAAAAATAATTTTAAGTTTGAAAAAATTTTAAACGACTCATAGATTTCTCAAGATTTGGAAATAAAATTTGTAAGCTTTTCAAGGATGTTTTAACTATTTGAAATCAAAAATGTAACTTCTTATTTACGAAGTGTTCAGTTAAAAAAGTTTAATTTTTGAAATTGAAACTAAATGTTTGAACTCTATACTTTATAATTGTCAAAAATTCTAAATTTTTCTTTTTATGTGCATTACATTTAAATTTGTTTAGTTGAAAAGTGTTAGTGCCTTCCGTTGTATATGTGTAAATTATAGAGCATTCAAAAACAACATTTTTTAATTACAAATCTCTTAAGAGTTCCACTTTCAGTGCTTTAGTTTGTACTTTATTTTTTATTACTTCAAATGGAAGAATGTTTTGCCTTAGAGTTCGAATTTTATAATTTTGTTGACGTACGTACAAATACTTAAAAATCAGTACTTTTATGAAGTATGATTTTCGAGCACAAACATTTTCAAGTTCATGAAAACATTATCAAACCAAAATGGCAAAAATACTAAACAAAAAATTTTAAGACGAAACTCCAACAGAAATGATTCGTACAGCCTTGATTGTTTATTTTTTGGCGAGTCCCGAGATAGTACAAAAAAGATAAAGGGTACCCCCGAAACGTCTTCTGTAGCTGGACTGCAGTGTATTTCGTGACACTGAAAGGTCGTCAATCGACAGAAGAATGGAACATGACTGAGTAAATACACTCTGCACTTGACAAATATTTCTATTCATACATTTATGACTTACTTTAACGTATATAATACTTTCTCAAAAAAGCTGTATGCATTCCCATGAGGTTATGCTAAAATACTCAATTCCAACCAAAGATGGCTTCTCGCACATAAGAGCGTCTTTTTAATTGGTCAACCACTGACACGGGCGAAACGGAACTGCGCTACTTGTAATATCCTAGCATGGGGGACTTAGAATAGATAAGCCTTAGAATAGGTGCGTCTTGCAATAAGCAAGAGTTCACTGTTTTTAAATTTCATTCGGATTTTCACTTATGTTCCATTTACCACGTTTTTGGGCATATTTGTCATTATCACATAAATGTATATTAAAGTTACTTGCATTTATTCAATCACGCTAAACGTATACAATCGTGTTTTACACGGAAAAAGTTGGATCCTTAAAAGATCTCTCTAAACCAGTAGCTTTACCTATCTTAGATTAGAGCGCAGCTTTTCGTCCTCGAATTTTCTTGAAATTACTATTTCCGTTCAGGTAAGTCTGACTTTTTTAAAGTTGAGGATTATCAATTTCAAATCGTAGGATGCAATACACCACTTCGTAATCGTACTCACTAAGGAAAATATGAAAAAATGTTTTCGAATAGAACTTTTTGAATTTGTAATTTTATTTGATAGTCATCTCACTTATTTGAAAACGCAACATTCATTTGAGTAATTGATATGCCAATAAAAAATTGTTCAAATAACGTTATATAGTGATTCAAATTAAAATTGTTTACAAAAATAAATTTTTTCTATCGAGATATGGGAATTCCGCAATAGAATAAAAACTGTTTGAAACGAAAAAATCGAGAAATTGGACATTAAAGATCGCGATCAATTTGAACTCAAATTTTATTACAAATCATGTTATAATAATTGTATCAGAAATTATTTTGATTTTTGGTTCTCGCGCTGCGCGCTCGGTGATGTATTTATCTTGCGCTTGACGCTCGTTGATATATGTATATTGCGCCTCGCACTCGTTATGTACTTACCTCACGCTACGCTCTCGGCCTTTATATTTTTCTCACATTTATGCAGAGACCTTTCACAATAAATGGTAAAAGCGTCGACAAATGTAATTTGCTAATTGTGAATTCTCTTTTATTATTAGAGATTTACTCGAAAGTTTAAGTGCGCCTACGGCGCGCAATTCTTAGTTCTCGCGCTTCGCGCTCGATAATGTATTTACTTCGCGCTACGCGCTCAGTCTTTGTATTTCTCCCACACAATGATCCCAGATCTGAAACGAGACGTGGTCCAATACTATCATATAGTAGGAGACGATATAACTGACTGGGTTGCGCGCGCAACCCATTTCTCCTCTTCTGAATTTGAAAACTTGAAGGTGCACGATTTTCGGTCGGAAAACTTCGACGGTTCTATTTATATCTCAATCCGATTTCAAATAAAATCAAGAAATTGGTATTTGTATATTTCCAGGTATCAATGCTTCAATTTGGAGGTTATGTTTTTTCAGGTAGTAGAAAGTTATATCAATACTATTATACAGAGTGTCTAAAAAGTCATGGGACGGTTAGATATTTGCTCAGATAAAATTTTTTTCAAAAAAGTGAAGGTCATTCCTGAAATAAATTTCAACGAGGAATTCAATAGTGACCTTCATTTTGACCTTGCAGTTGACCTTTACAGCTTCTTGAAGGTCAACTATTTTTTGAATGGAAACCCCCTTTTTTTACATCTGCAATCGATAAGCGCAAAATTCTACATTCAGGTGCGTACCCAAGTCATAGGTCAATTGTAACGGTCAAGGTCAGTTAGAGGTTATTTGAAATTAACAAAGTTTTCCAAGAGGTCATTGTAATTCCTGAAGTATATTTCAACGAGGAATTTAATAGTGACCTTCATTTTGACCTTGAAGTTGACCTTCATGGCTTCTTGACGGTCAACATTGTTTTTTTAATGGAAAATCCTTTTTTTTTACATCTACAATCGATAGAGCGGAAAATTCTACGTTCAGGTACGTACGCAAGTCATAGGTCAATTGTAACATTCAAGGTCAGTTAGAGAGTCTTTAAAATTAACAAAATATTCCAAGAAGTCAGTGTAATTCCTGAAGTCAATTTCAACGAGAAATTCATTGGTGAGCTCTGTATTGATCTTAGTTACAGCATTTTGAATATTGTAAAATCATAAGGGAATTTTTCATTAAAAGTTCCAGGCGTTCTGGTAAGAATTCTGTTCCTCTCCGAAGAGTTATACAGTCCTATACCGTTTTTCGATACCTAAGTCAATACCTAAGAAGATAACATAAGTCCTATACCGTTTTTCCATACGAATATTAAGAATCGAAACTAAATTTACGTATTACGAGTACTTACTTACTATCTTTCGCTAAAAGATTATTATGGCGCAAGCTAAACTTTCGGAACGAGAGAGGGTATCTATATTAATGATGCGTGGTTGGGGAGACCGAGTTCGATATTATGATCCAGTTCGTTTGCTTTTTAACCGCACTTTTCGTAATGGAGAAGGGTTAAATCCTGTCTCAAAATCAACAATTGAAAGAACTGTAAGGCGCTTTATGAATCATGGATCTATCAACGACCTTCAGAGAACTGGTCGCCCAAAATCTGCAGGATCTGAGGAGATGCAGATGGACATAGCCCAAGCATTTGTTGAAAACTCATATCTTAGTTTACGTCGAACTGGTGATGAGCGCGACCTTGCTCCTGAGACAGTACGAAATATTTTAAAAAGCATTAACTTTCATCCTTACAAAGTTGATCTGGTACAAGAGCTCAATGAAGACGATCCTGATGGGTTGAATTTTGTGAAATTATGGTGGACAGAATTAATAGAGATCCTCTTTTCTCTTACAATACAGTATTTTCAGATGAATCTACTTTCACTTTAAAAAGTGAAGTTAACAGGCAAAATTGTAGATATTGGTCCGACACAAATCCTGATTGGATGTTGGAGAGTCACACACAATATCCACAAAAGATTAATGTTTGGGCCGGTATCTTGAATGATACATTGATGGCCCCTTTCTTCATCGATGGTAATCTCAATGTCCGTGCATATGAAGAGCTTATCAGAAACCAAATTGTACTAAGAATAAGGGAGATTACAGGCGATAATTTTCAAAATATTTGGTTCCAGCAGGACGGAGGAGCGGCTCATTACGGTAGGTAGGTTCGAGCATATTTGGATACTCATTTCCCTCAAAGGTGGATTGTAAGAAGAGGTGAAATCGAGTGGCCTGCTAAATTTCCTGATCTGACGCCTCTCGGCTATTTATTTGGGTTTATTTAAAGAGCAAAGTATACTCAACGCAACCGCAAAGCTCAGACGAATTGCAGAATTGGATTCTGCAACAGGCTACTTTGTTTCATAGGGAGATGATTCGTAATGCTGTAACACATTTTTACAATCGCATAGCTTTTTGTCAAGAAGCTCAAGGTTTTCAGTTCGAACATCATTGAAGCGTGAAAGGCAAGGGGACTCACGCTAATCAAGCACCCCAAAGGGAACAGAATTTTCTACGCCCACAATACAGAGCTCACCAATGAATTTCTCGTTGAAATTGACTTCAGGAATTACACTGACTTCTTGGAATATTTTGTTAATTTTAAAGACTCTCTAACTGACCTTGAACGTTACAATTGGCCTATGACTTGGGTACGTACCTGAACGTGGAATTTTCCGCTCCATCGATTGCAGATGTAAAAAAAGAAGATTTCCATTTAAAAAAACAAAATTGACTGTCAAAAAGCCATGAATGTCAACTTCAACGTCAAAATGAAGGTTACCATTGAATTCCTCGTTGAAATTTACTTCAGGAATTACACTGACCCCTTGGCAAACTTGGTAATTTTAAATATCCTCTAACTGACCTTGACCGTTACAATTGACCTATGACTTGGGTACGTACCTGAACGTAGAATTTTCTGCTCTATCGATTGCAGATGTAAAAAAAATAAGGTTTCTATTTAAAAAAACAAAGTTGACCTTCAAAAAGCCATGAAGGTCAACTTCAAGGTCAAAATGAAGGTCACCATTAAATTCCTTGTTGAAATTGACTTTAGGAATGACCTTCACATTTTTGAAAAATATATATTTTGAGGTTACGTTATATCAAGTATAAAATATAAATGATATACACATTAACACTATTATATATATAATTAAAAATTTGTCATAAGGACAACCGCGGGATTTCGCCGAGAGCGGGTGCTAATCTGAAAAATTGCACCCGCTTCCAGCGAAATCACGGTAAAATTTCAGCCACAACCACGTCTCACAACCGTGAGATAGGTGGTTACAGTCTGTAAAGGAATCAATACGATGATCCAGCAAAAGCCTCGTGCACCCTAAGAACACGGAGCGACCCAAGGACAACCGCCTTCTACATTTTTCCCGCAAGTGTTCTAGCATATTTTTGACACTCAGGGTTCCTTTTTAGGCCATTAGCAAGTGAAAGCTTGGCACCTCCAAGAGCGCCGATGATAAGGACGATCAGTTTAACAGAATATTCCGGGTACAATCGTTGCAACTCCCTTATAAGGTCTCGATACCTCTCTTTCTTTACATTCTCCTTGGCTATGATGTTTTTGTCAGCTGGTGCCGAAAATTCGATAACAAACATGGTTCGCTTCTCGAAGTCCAGAAGAACCATGTCAGGCCTCGAGTGAGCAACAGAAACAATTGTCGAGAATATAAGGTTCCAGCATATGCGGCACTTCCCATTCTCGACAATTGACTCCATTTCCCTAGGAGCATGTAGAGGAGCGATATTAAGGTGAATGCCGTAGGAGTGACAGAGATTGTAATAAAGCACTCTTAGTGCCGCATTGTGCCTTTGAATGTAGGTCGTTCCCGCGTGAGTTGGACAACTAGATAGTATGTGAGCTAAATGCTCGGGGTGTGCATGGCACGCCCTGCAGCTATCATCGGGAATTTCTTGGCTCAAAATGTGGTGACGGTATGTTAAGGTGGAAATGACACCGTCTTGGCTTGCAAAAATGAAACCCTCTGTACCAGACTTCAATCCGGGCGATTTATGGAAAGCAAACTTTAGCTCACAAGACATTGACTGATCCTTCACATTTATGTGGAAGATACCGTGCATCCTCTTATCGAGGAGCTGTTCACAAAAGTTTTTCTCTTGTGCTTTCTTAATCCGGGCTTTCAGGAGTGAGTACTCAAGATAGATAAGATTTGATGCATTTTGCTCACCCCTAATACTGAAGTCAAGTCCGAGTGTTTCAGCAGCCTCCTCCGCAGCTTTGTACAGAAATGCTCCTTTGCCCACTTCTTCATGATTCCTGACCATTTTAAGAAGAGGGTCTCTTCCATTTGCAACTCTATGTGCTGTACCCAGAATAATCCTGTTGTGAAGACATCCAAGACTTAATATTCCGCGACCTCCTTGACGGCGTGAGATGTACAGTCGCGAAACGGAAGACTTAAGCTACATGCTTTTGTTCATGTGCATAACCTTTCTTGTCCCGATATCAAGAGATCTGAGCTCGTGCTTCGTCCATGGAACTACTCCAAATGAATAGAGTAGTACCGGGACGGCAAGCATGTTCGTTGCAGATACTTTGTTCCTCACCGAAAGTTCGGAAGACCTAATCTGTCGGATGAGACGTTTGTATCTGCTTCAGAGAGTATCCTTTATAGATGTCACATCCTGAATGCGGCTCTGTGGCACGCCCAAGTATTATAAGTCTCTCCTGCGCAAAGGTGTCGTATGGCGCTTCTACCAACGAGCTCAGGATCTTCAGGGATGCCATTAAGTTTTCCTCGCTTCAAATAAACCTTGGCGCATTTATCTAACCCAAATTCCATTCCAATTTCCTTAGTATATCGTTCGACAATCCCCAGAGCTAGATGCAGTTGCTCTCTGTTTTAAGCATAGATCTTAAGATCGTCCATGTAAAATACATGAGTGACCTTGTACTTTCGATCTGCAGGTTTGCCGCACAAGTACCCGTCGAAATGGCGCAGTACTAGAGATAGTGGCAATAATGTAAGGCAAAAGAGGAGTGGGCTCATGGTGCCGCCCTGAAAGACACCTCTCTGAAACGTGACCTTGTTAGTTGTCACACGAT
>NC_046665.1:60649728-60659160 GCF_010883055.1 Belonocnema kinseyi
TATTATAGTAGTATTATTTATATCTTGATCCGCATTTGAAAGAAATTAAAGAAATTTGCGTTTTTAATGATATTTAAATAAAATATCTTTTTTTATAAAAGTTTATGTTTTAATTGAAAAACCTACCGTTGTATTTTAGGTATGGAATTCATCTTGTTTGCATAAAAACTAATTTATTTGGTTGTAAAATTAATTATTTTGTTGAAAATGTAACTATTTTGTAAAAAAGTCCTCTGTTCTATCAAAAGTTTAACTTCTTTGTTAAATTTTTTTGTTTGAAGGTTCATCTCTGTCGTTGAAAATTTAACTATTCTGATGAAAATATGTTTAATGTGTTGTTTAAAATTCATTTTTGAAACTGAAGATTAATCTATAACATTTTTGGTTCAAAATTTACCTTTTTCATTTAAAAATTTAACTATTTTGTTAAAAAAGTTATCTTTTTTAGTTCAAATTTCAACTTTTTTGTTGAAAAATCATGTGTTTTCTTGAAAATTCGTCTGTCTTTGTAGAAATGAAACTGTTTTATGGAAAATTTATACTTTTTGGTTAAAAATTAAATTTTTCGGTTGCAATATCAACTGTAAATATTTTTTGGTTGCAACGTCTATTATTTTGTTGTAAATACTGTTAAAAATTAAAATCATATTTTTGGGGTGGAAAATTCGTGTATTCACTTAAAGTTGAACTACTTAGTAAAAAATTTAATTTTTTCTTATTAAGGATTCATAATTATAGTTGAAAATTCCACTATTTGCCTTTAAATTAACTTTTTTGTTAACAATTTTTCTGGAATCTTAGGAATCACAGAAGACAATTCACTTTAAATGAAAGCTTTTCAACTTTTCGCTTTTTCACATGATGCCATCAAAGAAAAAATACCCTGTTTTACCCTACTCTCCCCTACCGGTGATATTTCAACCAAACAATTGCATTTTCAACCAAAAATGATAAATTTTCAACCAAAAAGATTAAATTTTTACCAAGCAATGTCAATTTCCAACAAAATACATGAACTTTCAACAAAATTATTTAATTTTACATTCAAAAAGAGTATTATCTACAAAAAAGCTGAATTTTTAATCCATAAATATGATTTTTCAAACAAAATTTTAATTGTTCGACCAAATAGTTTAACTTTCTATCAAATTGTTGACTTTTAACGCCCAAAAGATGCATTTTTTACAAAACAGTGAAATTTAAAAAAAAAAGTTAATTTCAAGGCAAATAGTGGAATTTTTAACTATAATTATGAATTCTTAATAAGAAAAAATTAATTTTTTAACTAAGTAGTTCAACTGAAAGTGAATAATCGAATTTTCCACCCAAAAAATATGATTTTAATTTTTAACAATATTTACAACAAAATAATAGACTTTGCAACCAAAAAATATTTACAGTTGATATTTCAACCGAAAAATTTAATTTTTAACCAAAAAGTATAAATTTTCCATAAAACATTTTCATTTCTACAAAAGAAGACGAATTTTCAACAAAATACATGGTTTTTCAACCAAAAAGTTGAACTTTTAACTGAAAAAAAAAATAAATTTTCCAACTAAATACTTAAATTTTTAACTGAAAAAGATCAATTTTTAACTAAAAATGGTATAGATTAATTGTCAGTTTCAAAAATGTATTTTCAACAACACATAAAACATATTTTCATCAGAATAGTTAAATTTTTAACGACAGAGATGAACCTTCAAACAAAAAAAATTTAGCAAAGTAGTTGAACTTTTGATAGAAAATAGGACTTTTTTTTAGAAAATAGTTACATTTTATTCAAATATCATTAAAAACGCAATTTTCTTTAATTTCTTTCAAATGCGGATCAAGATATAAATAATACTACTATAATATATCATAATTATAATATTATCATTAATAAGAAATAACGTAACATCAAAATATGCGCATATAAAGAGGCGCGCGAAGTATTCAAATTATGAAAATCGCCAATTTCTTGAATTTCTTTGAAATGCAAACCAAAATAGAAAAAGAAGACTTTTATAATATGATATGATATAATATAGTAAAATTATAATATTAACATTAATAATATATACAATATTATTTATATAATATTCTACACCTGAAAAAACATAACCTCTAAATTGAAGCATTGAAACCTGGAAACATTAAAATACCAATTTCTTGATTTTATTTGAAAGCGGATTCAGATATAAATAGAACCTCCGAAGTTTTCCGACCGGCAATCGTGTACCTTCGACTTTTCAAATTCAGAATAGGAGAAATGGGTTGCATGCGCAACCCAGTCATTCATATCGTCTCCTACTATATCCACACGGTCACAGGCCAGTGATTAGATTGGTCGACGTCTCGTTTCAGATCTGGGATCACTGCTCCCACATTTGTGTACAGACCTTTTAAAATTGTAGGTTAAAGCATCGACAACTGTAATTTGGTAATTGTGAATTCTCTTTTGTTAAAGCTTTTTAAGGAACACATTCTCATCAGGTACCTCGTGCTTCACACTCGATTTTGTCCAAAATTTTAACTTTTTAACAAATTAAATCAATATTATTACATTTCTACATTCTCATCAGAGAAGGTATTAGATTTGTGTCAAATTTGACCCCCCCCCCCATTTTTGTCGAATGTCCACGTTTTGAGACCCCCTGAATCCGAAAAACAGGTTTTTACGAATGTGTCTGTATGTGTGTATTTATGTCTGGCTGAATGCATGTCTGTATGTCTGTCTGTGAACACGATTACTTTTGAAAAAATTAATCTATGAGATTGCCCTTTGGTACACTCATTTAGTGTCCGAAACTAAAGGTCAAGTTCGTTAGCCAGCCACTTTGGATAAAAATTCAAAGAGTGGGCATATTTTGAATACTTCTTAGACCACTTTTTTCAAAATTAAAAATTCTCTGTACATTTATTCATAGTATTCAACAAGTCGAACAATTTATCCTTATGACTTTTTTCAAAAAATCAAAAATTATCAGAGTTACAGTATTTACAACATTCCAAAAAACACACTTAAATGAACATTTTATGCCAAATAACGCGCGATATGAAAAAACTGTGCGAAACACCCCAAAAGATAAATACACCAAAATTATGCATTTGAAAAAGATCTACAAATTTGTTACTAACCACTTTTTGATAGGATGCATAGTTTTGAATTTAATTATGAAAAACGTCATTAACAGTAAAAAAATGTGCCTGCTGCGTGGGCACTTTCTTACCAATACTTTTGTCTTTTAATTTCTTTTTCGCCTCATGTGTGGGCTTTTTAAAAATGTAACTTTTTATATTTTTGATGCTATTTTTTATGGTTTAAACTAAAAACAGAACTATCAAAAAATTATTCGTTACAAATAAATCATTTTTACATTATCATCAGAGAAGGTATTAGGTTTGTATAAAATTTGACGTCCCTAGTTTTTGTCAGAAGGTCCACGTTTTAAGACCCCCTGAATCCAAAAAACAGGTTTTTACGAATGTGTCTATCTGTATGTCTATCTGTCGTTATGTCTGTCTTTATCTCTCTCTATCTGTCTGTGAGCACGATAACTTAAAAAAAATGAATCTATCAGATTGACTTTGGTACACTCTTTTAATGTTCTAAGATAAATGCCAAGGTCGTTAGTCAGACATTTTAAATAAAAATACTCAAAGTGAGCCCATATTTTAAATTTTAGAGTACGTATTTTTTCAAGATTCAAAAATTCTGTGTACAGTTCTTCATAGTACTTAAAAAGAAAAATATTACTTTTCGATAACCCTACAAAATTATCATCTTAACTTCTTAAATTGTTTCGAAAAAATCTAATTCTGAACGCACGATAACTAATTAAAAATGAAAAATTGCATTTTGCGGTCAAACTATGCAAGATAGGAAAAAAATGATAAACAAACATTGTGTACCCAAAAAAAATCTACAAATTTGTTATCAATCACATTTTTATAGGACACGCAGTTTTTCTTTTATTTATAAAAAAACATTGAAAATACAAAAATTCCTTTTTTAGTCACACGACACAAGCTAAGCCAAAAGAAATAAATAACATTTTTTCACCGAAGGTAGAGCAACAAATTTGTATAAATGTTTTTTTTACATTACGAATTACATCCGAAAAATATGTTGTTACGAATGTGAATATCTGTCGGTCTGTCTGTATGTATTTATGCCTGTCTGTCTGTCAGCACGATGACTTTTGAAAAAATAATTATATTAGATTGGCCTCTAGTACATTCTTTAAGAGTGACTCAAAGTAAAGGTTAAGTTCGTTAACCAGCCATTATGGATAAAAATTCAAAAAGTGAGCGCCTTTTGAATATTTTTGATACCATTTTTTCAAAATTCAAGAATTCTCTGTACGGTCATTCATAGTATTTAAAAAGTCAAACAATTTATCTGATGACTTTTTTCATCAAATTAAAAATTATGAGAGTTATAATATTTTCAAAATTCCAAAACACACACACGAAAATGAACCTTTTAAGCCAATTAACGGGCGATCTGAAAAAATGACAACAGAAGAAAAAGTATCATTTCTAAATGCCCTAGAAGATTATCATAACAACTTTTTAAATTTTCTTAATAAATTAAATAATTAATTTTGACAGCATAAAAAATAATGGAAAATCCAAAAGTTACATTTTTCATGCAACATTTTCACATTTGAAATGAGCAAATTCAGTTTGTGGAAAAACGACAAAAGTTGCAATAAAACATTGAATAACCAAATTTTTTTAAAAGAATGCGCATTTTTCAAACGGGACAATGAAATTTCGTCTGTTTTAATACCAATGCAAGTTACGAACCATAATAATATACATTTATGGGAATGATATAAAATTTCAAGGGTAAACTCGAGTGCGAAGCACGCAATACGTAATGAAAATGTGTTCGTTAAAGCTGAAGGAGCTTTAACAAAAGAGAATTCACAATCACCAAATTACTGTTGTCGATACTTTCATCTTTAGTATTAAAAAGTCTGTGCAGAAAGATTGAGCGCGTAGCGCTAGGTAAATACAATATCAAGCGCGAAGCGCGAGGTAAATGCATTATCGTGCGCGAAGCACAAGAACCAACAGTCGCGCGCCCTAGGCGCGCTCAAACTTGCGAGCGCAGTGAGCCGCGCGCGATGAGAATGTGCCCGCGAGGCGGACAGATTTTTTGTTATTGTTTTTATGTACTTATTATTACATTATGTTGGACACTTTTATATCAAATGTATATTTTATTGATGTACTTTGGCCTGGGATACTTGGGCTTTAGATATCGCAAAGTTAAGTACAAATTTTATTTTTCATGATTACTTTTTATTATTTGTTTCTTATTTTGCATTAAATTGTATTCTTAGCTGACCTGAAAAATGTATAGCATTTCAATAAGTTTATATTATTGAAATTCATAATATGCATTGGTTTTGAAACTTAATTTTTTTCATTGTCTTATTTTCATTTTTTTTTTTTTTATCTTTTTTCAGGATTGAAATAAAATCCACTCGCTCTGTCTCAAAATTATTCATAAAAAATTTGTAGATCTTTTTTGGGTGAATACCTTTCGTTTATTAATCTTTTTTCATACCTTGTGTCGTTTTCCAAAAAAATTAATTATTTTATTTTTAATTTAATTTTTTACGTCTAAAATAATAACTAGGCGTCCTATACAAAAATTCAAGACAAATTAGTAGCACTTTTTTAGATGAACAACTTTTGTCAATCCATTTTCTTTCATAGTTTGGGTCGTTTGTCGAAAAAATTAATTTTTTAATTTTTAATTTTGTTATCTACAAAAAGATAAAAACAAAGCATCCTATCAAAAAACAGTTCATAAAAATGTGTAGCTCTTTTTTGGTTGAACATATTTTGTCTCATTTTTTTTCGTATCTTATGTCTTTCGTCCAAAAATTTAATTTTCTTTATTTTCAATGTTGTTTTTTACGAATGAAACATAAACAGCTTTTCCTATAAAAAAGTAATCTATAAAATATTTTTAGATCTTTTTTAGGTGCACAATTTTTGGTTGATTCATCTTTTGTCGTATCTTGCTTGGTTGGACCACCAAATGGAATTATTGATTTAAATATTTTATGTCCAATCAAAAATTGAATTTTTAATTTTTCAAGAAAATTAATAAAGTTCTTACGATAATATTGCAGGACCTAAAAAAGTAACGTTTTTGTTCTCTTGATTTTTTTCATATCCTGCGCTGTTTGACTTATAATGTTCATTTCCGTTTGTTTTATTTTTCGATTTTGGGAATGCTATAATTCTGATAATTTTTTTGGTTATCAAAAAAAGTTATAAGCATAAATTTTTCGTATTCTCATATCATATGAACAGCCGTACATGGAGTTTTCAAATCATTAAAAAAGTGTTTAAAACAATTTTTGCAATGCTCTAACTTTTTGAATTTTTATCCAAAACAGCTGGTTAATGAACTCGATCTTTCTTTCTGGTCTCTAAAAGCGTGGGCAAAAGCGCAACAGTCTAATCTGATTATTCTTTCAAAATTTATCTGGTATACAGGCGACGACATACAGACAGACACACACCATCGTAAAACAGGGTTTTTTTTCGAATTCAGCGGGCCTCAAAACCCCCTGTAGAAACAATGTAAATAAAATTTTTTTTAAATATTTTTACAGAATATTTTTAAACTCTGAAAATTGTTTTCCAATCTAAGAAACAGTATTGAAGTATATATAAAGTAAACGTTATTCGCTATGTTTATTCATAATAATGATCTCAACTAATATTATGATAGAATAAAAAACATTAAAAAATAATTTCCGACAATTTCACTTTGTAAAATATCGGTGGCGTATAACTACTATCAAGCAAAACTCCGATGTGTTTCCGAGTAGTGGGGGAGGGGGGGGGGTAAGAATCGAAAATCTATAGTCTTACTGATAAGTAAGTTATAAATCGGCTTTCTGTTTTGATTTCAAACATCAAGGCTCACAATCTCACTCAGTGCTTATTTCAATGGAAAAAGAAGACATAACTCAGTTGCAAAAGTCAAACTCACAATTCTTTGCTCCCTTTGAAAATTAGTTATTCATACAGCTTACATGTTCAACTGTACTATTTCAAATAGTTATTAAAAACTGTTTGCCTGAGTATTCTTTCTTTTTACAAATTGAAGTAGTATAATGCTGACTTCAGGTTTTGTACATTTTGAGATCACTATATTATTCAGTATCAAAAACTATTTAAATTGTAACCGTGAAATAAAATCACTGAAGTTTTAAGTGACTATTATATGACTGCTGCACGAAGATAAATGGATAGTCAAAGATGGAGTGTCAAAATTTAGATAGTAACATTTTTTGAATATTTAATTTGTGGGTTTATATTTGTAATTTCGAAACGAAATCGATATGTTTTTAGAAAGAATTCATGAATCATAGAAAATGACAAAAAATAAAGATGGTCAATCTTTTGGCAAACACCCATATGATTAAATAAATTTTCTGTATTGTGTAAATAATAAAAAATAAATATATGGCAGCATAAAACAAGGTTAAGAGGTTGAACAAATTGAGAACGCATTTAATGTTACAACAGAATAATTAGAAAATTTACACTTAAAATTTCTTTAGATGAACAAATTACGAATGCAATTCTTTTTTTGCTGGCTTCAAAGTATTTTATATTTAAAATAAAAATGAAGTGTCGAGTAATTTTTGAAATAGGTAATATTCAAACTTAAGATTAATTTTTCATACATATTTTTTATTATTTTTCAGGAATTTTTAAAGCTGTTTTCTTTAAAGAAACATTGAGTTCAACAACTTTTAGTATGAAGATGGCTCAGGCTCACCGTACGACTTGGAACGACGCTGCCTCAAAATGCTTGGCCGAGATTTTTTAACCAAGATCCATGTGCTACGGTAGCGAAGTTGGTTATAGCCCGCGGTAGAGTAAACGAGTCCAGGTAGTTTAGGTAGAGTTCAAAACCTCAGCAAGTACGATTTTGTTAAAAATTAATCATTTCTATTAGAAAATTAAGCTTGCTGATTCAAAATATATGTTTTTTATCCAAAACGTATTTCTTTCGTTGAAAAATTATTTTTTTTATTGATAATTAATGTTTTTATTCGAAACCACAATGTTATGAACCCATTGCGCCCCAGAAAAGTGAGCGCTTAGATAGCCCTTTACCGAACAGTATCATCTACTTACTACTGCACTCATAGAAATTTAGTTACATAATACGTTAAAACCGATATTACAGTTTAGTATAATTTTGTGCGATTTAGGGAAATATGGTATATATGTATATGAAAAAGTAATATAGTATCTATTATTAATCTATGAAAAATTTATTTTGGAAAATTAATATAAGTTCTACAAAACTTGTAAAAAAATGTGTGATATTTTAAATTCACTATATTAAATTCAAGCAGAACAATAACATAAACTATTAAAAAGATTGGACTAATTCTTTCACATTTTGAAAGAGAGGATTCTGAAATTTCCTAAAGTTTGTACTAAAAATGATGAGTCATTCGAAAAGAATGTGACGGCGGAAAATACGAAAAGGACAAGTTCTTAAACCCATAGTGAAGTTTCAATTGTATGTTTTTATCTAAACAATGGAATCCGAGAATCCGTTAATCATCTGCAATTAAGGTCGAAAATTGTTATAATTTTAAATCTTCTTACACTCAAATTCATGGACAAAACAACCACAATTCCACCCCTCAATATTAATGAAGAAATAAAAATAGCAAAATAAAATTTATCAACCCGAAAAATCTAAAGCTAAATATAAGCTGGCCTTCGAGAAGTTTTAAAAATGTATAAGACAGAACAGAAAAATAGACGAATAGTGTTCATCATTATCATAAAATATTCACTTCATAGGCTGGCCTCGTACCATTTCGGTAACGGGCTATTCAACGCTCACTTTTGTGGGGACTCTACAGGCTCATAACATGATGATTACGAATTTAATATCTTGCATCACTCGCAGGATTACACGCGTCTTTACGCGGAGAATTCAATATTCGCAGGACGGCCAGAAAACCCATAGTTTTACTGCTCGTCCTGTGAAAATTTATCTTTTTTAGTACAAAGTTCACCCATTTTATTAAAGGTTCGTATTTTTTTTAGTTGAAATTTCAACTTCATTGTATAAAAATAAATACTTTCGGTTTGCAAACTTACCTAGTACAATTATTTCAGGAGAATCACCATTTTTCAAGGAATTTCACAATATTTTAAGACATTTGAAGAAGTTTAATCATATTTCAAAACATTTGACGGGAATTCAAGATATATTATTAAGGATTATGACAGGTTTGTAGGGGTTTAGAGGGATTCAAATGAGCCAAGAACAATTTTGTAAATCTCATATTAAAAAAAAAGTTTGAAAAAGAAAACCTACGTAAGAATTGCATTGGACCCTCACCCCAAGTAAGAATTCCTAAGATTGTCTGG
>NC_046665.1:60659170-60661633 GCF_010883055.1 Belonocnema kinseyi
TATCCCTGATTCATTAAAATTGTTATATAATTTGGGAAATAAAAATTGCAACTAATCAATATTTAAATGGCCCCTAAAAGTAAATATCCTTCGGCCGATTTGAAATACTTTCTGCCACAATCAAATTAATTACTCAATTACCTACTTACCTAATTCCTCTACAAAGAAAAATGAGCTACGGGTATATTTATTTGAGCTCATTAAATGAGCACATTATTTCCTGATAGGTATTAAATAAATAGATAGTAAATAAATATAAAAAATACATTTAGGTATCAAATAAATTTGCTTCCTCATTAAAGAAGGTTGATATTTAAAAAATGAAAAAATGGAAACTGAATATATTTTAAGCTTATTTTTTGTCTTACCAAAAATCAGAGTCCATCAAAAGAATGATTGATCTTCTCTGTTATGACAACTTTTTAATTAATGCTGGGTGTTATGTTCAGAATTTTAAAAAAATCTAACTTTTTTTCAAACTTTATAAGTTATTCTTAATTGTTCATGAAAAGTCATCGAATGTTCGTCAATAGGTCAATCAAAGCGTCTCGAAGATGTGAATAATCGCGGAAAGAACAGAAATGTTATATTTATAATATAAAAAAGTCCTTTTATTAACAAGGTAAATAATTTTGATTAAAAATAATAAACGGTATTAATAGGTCATGCAAGGTCATGAAAGGTCTTTTAACATGTTTTTTTACGCGTCTCGATTACGCGGATAAATATATCAAATACAGGACTGTCATCATAAAATTATATACTCATATACAATTATATATTTATATATAATATTCTGAATCGAAAAAAAGAATGTTCAACACAATAGTTGCGCTGTTAACCAAATAGCTATACTTTTGAAAAGTTCTAGAAGATAATCTAGAAATAAACATAATATTCTTCCTGATAGTGCGATCTATAAATTCATGGTCAAGAAGAGACTTTTAATTTTCGTGGTCAAGTGTAAGGGCAACGCGTTACATTTTACAGTTTGCTCGAGTTTAAAATGTACATCACAGTAAATACTCCTGAACTTACACAAATAAAAAATATATGTATACATGCACGAGAGGCGCCCTCGCACTTCTTTATTTACCGAGTGATTTTATCTCAAAGTAATGTAGGTCGGGTGTAAATAAAGCACATTCATTTATCGATTGATTATAATCAATAAAAACTATTAGTGATATCAACTCCTGCGATTCCGTACAAACGTATATCAACAATTACATTGTAGAGTTTATAAGTGTCTCTGATGTTATTGTCTTCTCCACCGCGGCTTATCCTCAGGTTCGAGAAAAGACGCCATTTTTTATCGCTCAGAGGGTCGAGAACCTACTATCGGACAATGAAACCTTAAGCAAACTTGCCAGTGGATTCGTACATTCTTTGCATTTATATGCTTATCTTTCTCCAGATTTAAATAACAGATCTGTAAATTGGGAATTTAAATTAATTTTCATATTTATTGTGATTCACTAAAATAAATATTAATTTTGATGGGAGTTCGAGTCCAATATCCCTGTTGCCGACATTTACCGACATCTCAAGTGATTGAGGGTTCATATTCGTACTTAATTTTGAAATTCTAGACAAATCTGATGTGGATTAGACGTTTTTTCAAAATGCCTTGCATTTTCTGAATAATGACCTTTCAAAGCATCATTCTAGAAAGTTTGATCATTTCGTCAGGTTAGCGCAATTCATGCCTTTTCATGAAAAGTAGGAAAAATCATTTTCTCTTTCTCCAGAGTACCATTACTTTTTAATGATTTAATAAAACGAATATACTCAAAAGAATTCTGATTTTCTTTCTCCCTAATAAAATGCATCTTGCGCAGCATAGTGGAGAAAGAGAGAATGTTATTTCTTAAATACTGCTAGTGCTGCCAACTTAAATACGGACAATAAACATTAATTTCTAGAACGGTACGTTCTTACTATTTCTTGAAACGGCACTCTCTTGGCTTCGTTTATAAATAGACATATTGATACCAATTTTTCTGAAGAGGCTATTTTGTTGGCTTTTCTTTAAACGGCACCTTCTTGGGCCCGTTTCCGACTAGGCACGTTTTTTCCACTTTTTCGGAAGCGGGACCATCTTCCTACTTTTCCTGAAAAGGCATGATATTGTACTAACCTAGTGATTTAGGATGGACATGAATGGGTTTCCAATAATCACGATATTAAAACTGCACATTTTTCAAAAAAAAGAAATTATTTTGCACACGCTGTTCTTGCCAGCCATTCTGGTAACAGGATTTATTAACTTCTAAATAGGCACATTCTTGTTTCTTTTTTGTGAAGAGGCTATTTTTTTGGTTATTCTTGAAACGGAACCTTCTTGGCCCTACTGAAGATTAGGTACGATGGTAGTTCAATAAGTCCTTAGAATGACCAACAGATGGCGCGCGAATCGCTCCAAATCATCTGTTTTCAGTCAGCACCACTCCCGACTAGATA
>NC_046665.1:60661733-60673690 GCF_010883055.1 Belonocnema kinseyi
GACAACGCCCGAGTTCACACATGCTTCGTTTCAATGGCTAAAATTGAAGAACTAAAATTCGAATTGGTCGAACACCCACCTTATTCACCAGATTTAGCCCCCCAGTGACTTTTACTTATTTCCAAACTTGAAAAAATGGCTCGGTGGACAGAGATTTCCAGACAACGAAGACGCCATTGCCTCTGTAAGTGCTTATTTTGAAGAACTTCCGAAAACGCACTTTTCTGAAGGATTAAAAAAACTTGAAAAGCGATTGACCAAGTGTATAGAGCTCGAAGGAGATTATGTTGAAAAATAAAAAAAAATTTACCCAAAAAAAATTGGTTTTATACTTCATTCTAAGGACTTATTGAACTACCCTCGTGCGTTTTTGCTGCCTTCTGAACAGGTATGATATTGTGTTTCTTGGCTATTTACTTGAAGCGAACCATTCTGGTCCCGCTTCCGACTAGGCATGTTATTGTCACTTTTTCCAAAGCAGGGCACTTCTTTCTACTTTTCCTGAATAGGCATGATATTGCGCTAACTCGAAGACTTAGCATGGCCACGACCGGTTTTAAAATAAGTAAAATATTAAAATTGCACATTTCTCAAAAGAGGAAATTATTTTTCACAAGCCGTTCATGCCAATGTCTGTAAGAAGATTTATTGATTACTAATTTTAAATATCAAAATATCAACTACTTCATAGTTTATTGAGGATTCATCTTTTTTGGTTTGAAGTTCAATTATTTGGTTAAAGTTAAACTACATTGTTCATTCGTCATAAACAGGAAGATTCTAATAAACTCCCTCTAAAAATCGTCTAAATTTTTGCACGTGCATTAAATAAATGCACGACAAAAAATTAGCAACAATTACGTAAGATAGAGGGAAGGGTCAAAAATTGCGCACCGAAACGAAGGGTAAATTCCCTAACATTCAAAGTATTACACTCAGGTTATTGCAACAAGATACTTGGTTAACCCGACTAATTTTTTTGATTGTTTTATCCGAATCTGTTGGTAAATAAAGTATTTGATTAAATCAACAAAAAAATTTGTTTGGGAAAATCAAATACCTTGTTGATTCAACCAAAAATTAATTTGACTCAACCAAATTTTCATCTATATCTTACGAAAACTGTTCTTTTGATTCAAGAAAAAAAATCTAAACGCAAATCTGTAATTCTATTAAGGAAATACAGATTGAGGAACTGGATCTTGGGAGTTCTTACTGAAAGTAAGAGGATGAAAATAAGAATTCAAGAATGGAAATGGTAGGACTATAAGAAAAAGAGGATTGTGAGTGCATGAATATCTATCGATGCGTAAGCTTGTTTGCTTCCTGATGGCATTTGATAAAGGATATGGGGTATCTTATCCATCAATTCCCTTTTGCTCTTTTCTTTTACACGAAGTCCATCGATCGAGCGATTTGTCGAGAGACAGTGACAAAGCGTTTCCTTTGTTTTACGTAATTTCCGCGCCAATATTAGCCCGGTGTGTTCCATCGTCGTTCCATGCTCGAGTCTCGAGTCGACTCGTATTGGTTGTGTGTTCTTCGCAAACAGACCAATCAATACGAATCTCTTAACTTAAATAGGTGCGTATGCGCGAATTTTCCTAGCATGTACTTACACACTTTAATATGGCTTAAATTCGCTTTAATCTTTTCAGATCGTGTAATCCGTACGATGGTTGGCTATCCCCAATTATTGGTCACTTGATTTAAATATCCTTATACGAAAGATTATTCACAGATAAAACTAATAATAAATAAAGCAGGATGAAGCTCAAACAGTTCAGTAGCGTATTTGACGAGCTAAGTTAGTACAGTGTCCGCTTGTTGAAAACTACCTTGCTTAATCATTATAATAGGTTTAACTAAAACAATTTGATTTTAATTGAATTCGGTTATTGAGGAAATACGATAGTAGTATTCTAAACTAAAAATGATGATTGTAAAATGATGACTAATATCTGAGTTAATAGAATCCAATACAAAATCCAAATGTTTTTTATTGTCAGTTAATTCTTTTTAATTCAAAACTCTAGTACAACTTTTTTAGTTCAGAATTCATTCACCTATTCGTTCAAGATGCTACTATTGGGTTGGGGATTAAACTTTTTTTTAAATCTTTTTTTTATTATTTTTCTTAACTTACACATTAACTAATGCATATTTGGCTAAAAGTTAATCGTTTTCAGTTGAAAGTTCAATTAATAAATTTATCAAAAAACTTCGTATTTTTGGTTGGAAATTAAACTAAATGGTTGAAAGTTGAACTACTTTGCTAAACATTTATTTTATTACTTGAAGATTTAAGTATTTTGTTGTAAAATTTTTCTTGTTTTTTGTTGCAATAAATTATTGAAATTTGTAGAAGTATGCAGTTTTTTATTCGAATTTTATGGTAGAAAATCAGTAACAATCAGTCAATTCATCTATCTGCTTGAAAATTAACTTTTTTTAAAGCTTCATATCTTCGAGTTGCAATTTCAACTATTTTGTAGAAAATTCGCCAATATATTTCAAAAACTAAACTATTACTGTTTTGTTGAAAATTAATTTCTTAGTTGAAAAATTAACTATTTCCAGAGATTTCGATTTTTTCGTATGTAAAAGTATCTCGTTCCTCAGAAATTGCATCTTTTTTGGTTGAAATTGAAACTGTTTGGTTAAAAATTGATCTGTTTTGGTTAAGGATTTAACAATTTTGTTGAAAATTCGTCTTTATTGGTTGACTTCAACTATTTAGTCAATAAAAATTGAAATGACTTTGGTTTGAAACATTAAATCTTACATTTTCCATTGAGAATACACCTTTTGGTTAAATTAGAGTGTTTTGTTATAAATTCAACTATTTTGTTAAAAACTAAATTATTTTGTTAAAAATATAACTTTTCGTTGAAAATGTGTCTTTATGAATAGAAAATTCGTCCTTTAGCATTGAGAATTAAATTGTCTTTTAAAAAATGTGTCTGTTAGGATGAAAATTCAACTGTTTGGTTGATAAGAATCCAACTTTTTTTTGTTTAAGTTCAATCTTTTTTGTTTAAAAATTCGACCATTAGTTTAAAAATTTAATTATTTTGTTAAAAATTTAACTACTTAATTGAACTAGTCGTTACGGATAGAAAATTCGTCCTTTTCGATTGAGAATTCAACTGATTTCTGACAAATTCGTCTGTTAGAATAAAAATTCAACTCTTTGGTTGATAACGAAACTGTGTTTGGTTCAAGTTCAATCTTTTTTGTTTAAAAATTCAAACAGTTGGTTAAAAATTCATCTATGTAAGTTCAAAATCCAACCAATTTATTGAAAATTCATCCCTTTTGCTCGAAAGTTCAACTATTTGGTTGTAAACGCAACTGTTTGGTTGATAATTAATTGCAATGTTGTTGAAAATTCGTCTTCTTCGTTGAAAATTCAACTATTTTGTTGAAAACTCGATTAGTTTTTTAAAAATACTACTATTTGTTATAAAGACATCCTTTTTGTTTGAAAGTTCAACTGCTTTTTGAAAATTCGTCTTTTTTCATTAAAAATTCATCTTCTTCAATTAAAAATGTATATTTTTTGTAGAATAGTTTTTGCGGTTCAAAATTAAACAGTCTTCTAAAAAAATCGACTTCTTTAATTAAAGTTTCAACACTATCTGGTTAAAAATGCAACTATTTGTTGTTAAAGCTAATTCTTTTTTGTTTGAAAATTTCTGTTTGTAGGTTAAAACTTGAATTTAATATATACCTATGCGTTAATTTTATTTAAAAGGCATTATTTCCCTATAATTTTCTATTTTTGTGGAAAATCACCCTATTTTTCTTGTTTATTTGAGAGCATTTTGGAACTGAAAAGTCTGTTAAAATATTATGTTTTTATTTGTTGTGTTTTGTTTTATGCGCTTATCAATGGTAATTTTTAAAAAAACTGACCAAAAAGAGGTGGAAAGTGTTGAAAATAGCATACCGTGACGCAGTTTTTGAATAGCCGATTATGTTATATGATATTAATGGCGGCATCAAAGGAACGGGTTGAAAATGGTTGAAGGAAGATAAGGTTCCTATGGATGGGAGAAAAATGGCGGACGTTTTAAGGAGACTTAAGGGTGGAAACTATGAACCACCCACGGTGCCGGCAAGATCATACAAAAGGCTTCGCCCACTTGTACGATCTCGGATCTACGTTCTACGCAAATAGACACCGGCCGTGCGAACCAGCCGGCTTTTAAGGTTTTTCTTTTCCACACATATTCTTTCCACCTTTTCCAGAGGTGCACCTGCACCCTTCACCGAAAACAAGGGAAAAATTGTATTTGAGTTAGAAATTTAGAGAAGGGTTTATTCTCCAAAGCGTTTATGTTGTGCCGCAAATTCAGGAGAAGAAGTAAAGACCAAATTTCTCTAATTAAACTGTAAACATTAATTTTATTATTATTGTGTTATCAAAATTGCGATAAGGAGCCGTGCTTAATGTACCAAAATAATGTAACCAAAAATAAAAGACTTTTATTTCAAATAAAAAATAGTTGAATTGAGCCAGAGAAGGTGATTTTGTAACAAAATAGTTGAATCCTTGACGAAACCAAGTTCATTTTTAACGAAACAGTTGCATTTTGAACCAAAAAAGTTTTTATCCTAAAATGTTAAATTTTTAAGCCAAAAAAAACCAGATTCATACAAAACACTTAAATTTGTAAACAAGAAATGGAATTTTTAACAAAAAGATTAATTATTCATCAAGAAAGGCGAATTTTCATCAAAATACATAAATTTGTAACCATATACATATACTTGAATTTTCAACAAAAATATTGATATTCTATCAAAAAAGACGAAGTTTCATCAAATTGCATAAATTCGTAACCAAATAGTTGAATTTATAAACTGAAATACATCAATTTTGAACCAAAAGTGGGATAGTTAAATTTTTATTTAAAAAAATTAATTTTCAATGAAAAATTAGTTTTCTACCAGATTGCTGAATTTTCAAGCCGAAAAGACGACGTTTCTACAAAACAGTTGAATGCTCAACCCGAAAATATGAATATTTAACAAAAATTTTTATTTCAACCTAAAACTAGTATCTTCTATTTAAAAAAAGATAAGTTTTCAACAAAATTCATAAACTTTTAACCAAAAAGTGGAATATTCAAGAAGATTAATTTTCTACCAAAAATGAAGAATTTTCAACAAATTAAATTAATTTTCTACCAAACAGTTGAATTTTTAAACTAAAAAAAAGTCTTTTTTCAACCTAAAATGGAACAGTTACATTTCCGCTCGATGTTCATTAAAAATTAAATTTAACAAAAAGCAGTTGAATGTTAACTCGAAAATATGATTGTTAAAAAAAAAAAGGTTCATTTCCAACTAAGCAGTTGAATTTTTAAACAAATTATTAAATTTTCAGTTAAAAGAATTAAGTTTTAACCAAAAAAATAACGAAGTTTAAAAAAAGTAGTTGAATTTTCAATCTAAAATGATAAAAAATTTTTAATGAAAAATGCAATACATATTTGATATTTCAGCCAATAAATATTTATCATTAAGAAAAAAAATTTTAATAAAAAAAGACCAATTTTCAACAAATAAATCTAATCCTCATCACAAACAGGTGAATTTTAACAAAACTGTTGCAGTACTAACAAATAAGATTAAATTTCATTCAAAAGATTGGAAATGTTTAATTAACAATAGTTCAATTCAATAAAAAAAGAAGAGTTTTAAACAAACGATTTGAATTCTTAACTAAAACAGATTAGCTTTCAACAAAACAGTTATAGTTTTAACCTAAAAGGTTGAATTTCTACCAAAAAAATGCTGAGCTTCAAGAAAGTAGATGAATTTCCAACCAAATAGTTTAATTTAAACTAAAAAATATGCATTTTCTGCCAATACTAGAATAGTTAAATTTTCAAGCAAAAAAATAGATTTGTAATTAAAATTATATATTTCCAATTAAAAAAATGAATTTTTAACAATTGATGTCAACTTTTGCCGAAATAATTTAATTTTGTACCAAATTTTTGAATTTTTGAGTATGTTCGTTCCCCAAGTTTATCAAATGAAAAAGCAAGATTTTATTTTTAGTAGTCAGAGCAAATCTCACGGTATCTTACATAAGGTGAGCGAGGTTTGAAAAGTGATAAAAATATAGTAAATCCATTTTTTCCAAAAAATAAGTTACACTAGGTTTCAGCATTTTCAAGACTCACGGAATATAATAATTATTGGCCCATGATTCACAAAAAATGCTATCCCATTAAAATTATGCTTTAAAAATGTTTTAACCTTGAAAATATATAAATTAACATCCGTATATTTTGTACTAAAGTGATTAATATTTTATAAAAACTGCATTAATCCACACTAATGGATTCAGTCACTCAATAACTATCTCGAAAGGGTTTTTTATCTTTTTTTTTTTTTGCTGACGCCTCCATTAACTTACCACGTATTATACTTCAACTGAATATTTCCCATGTCGCTTTTAAAAAATACCAAAACAGGGAGCCAATAAGAAAGACCACCCTCATGGATAATCTGAATGACTCATCATATTCCTTGTTTTGAGTATCCTTCTTGATTTCCAAAGTCAAAAGTGCAACCGACACTTAAGAAGACTTTCTAGTTCTCTCGTTGGTATATTTTTTTTCTGTTAAAATTAGAAAGAGAAATGGACCCCGAGGCACTTGAGGAACCGCGAGTAGAGTATATCGGCGGACCCTCTGACGAAATTCTGAAAAAGTGCCGCTGTTTGTACCGCAAACATTGGATCGTGCCCGCTTCCCTTGTCTGCCCTTTAGGCCCTAAAACATCCCACAACGAGAACTTACCTGAGGTACTTAGCGGCTTCCTCAAAGAATAAAGGAAAACGCGACACTCCTAATGTGTGCGAGCACAGCACAATAAACCTGATAATGCACGAGGAGAGACAACGTTTTAGCGTTATTGCGTAACATCGTCGTGAGTAAGATTATTATTTTTCCAAATTATTTTTTTATCTCGTAAAAAAGTTTTTGAAAAAATGAAGCCGCTCATTTTTTCCTCGGGCTTAAGACGTAATACCTAATTTTATTTGTCTTTATCAAACCATCCATGGACTGGGTTGTAGCCAAGTGAGTGATAAGGGGTTCTTCTGAAAGTGGGATTCAAACTACCAGGATTTAGGTTTAAGAACCTTTGAAAAAGGTACGCATGTGTACTGAAACGTAAGGAAGTTTTGAAAGGAGTTTTATCTATAAAATAAATATCTGAGTTTCGAAGAACATGTTTTTTTGACTCATATTTATTTTCTCGATTTACGATTGGACCGTAAGACATAAAGAATTTGAAATCAATAAATATCAACGGTCGAAGAAAGGTTTGATTTGTTTCATCAAATCATTTTTACAATTCAAAAAAAGTTATTAATATTTGTATTGAACCCTTAACTTTATACCATTGAATTTCGGAATGAAGGTTAACAGGCCTTCACAAAACCAATTAATTCAATTTTCATGCAAATAGTCGAATTTGTAAAAATATACTTTTTATATTTCCAAACAAATCATCGCCATATTGTTAACTTCTCATCTTTTTAAAATTTTCCAGCGGATTTCGAAAAATCACTGTCAAACTGGCCGCAATCCGAAAAGAATATTCAACTGCCTGAATTAGATCTAAAACAATAGAATTTTATAGAAAAAATTTTTGATTTCTTGATAAATAAACATCAAAATTCAAATATTCGTAACTTCTTGGCATTTTTGTTCTCCTATCAGAAATAAACGTGATGCCTAATTTAGATTTACTTACAAGAAATCTGAATGTCTTATCAACTATATATCTTTTTAAAGAATTTATCTTTTTTGTAATTCAATTTTTATTAAATGGTTTAATTTGATAAATTTGTTAAAAATTCAACAATTTTATCAAAAGTCTTGAAAAATGTTTGAAAAATCCAAAAATTTTTTGGTTAAAAATGAATCTGTTTTTTTATAAAAAATTCCTTTTTTTGAAATTTTAATAACTATTGCATGCTTCGTTGAGAATTCATTCTTTTGTGGTTAAAAATTCAACTGCGCGTTTGAAAATATCCTCCCTTCTAATTCATTTTTTTTTTTTTAATATTCATCATTTTAGTTGAAAATTCATCTCTTCCATTGAAAATGTACCTATATATCTTGGAAAATTCGTTCTTTTTATATTTAAAATATAATCTGTTTTTAATTAGAAATTAAAATCTTTTTTTGATGAAAATTGAACTAATAGGTTAAAATTAAAACTATTTTGTTAATAAATCTTTTTTTTTTTGTTGTTGTTCAGTTGAAAATTGAACTATTTTATTCTTCGTTGAGAATGTTTTTTTCTACGAAAATTCAACTATTCGGTTGGAAATTCATCTTTTCTGATTGAAAATTAATGTATTTTGTTAAAAATTCGCATTTTTCTATTGAAAAATTGACCTTCTTGTTTAAAAATTCATGTTTTTGGAAAAATAATTCAACTATTTGATTGAAAATTTAGCTGTCTGATTGAGAATTCATCTGTTTTGGTTTAAAATTCCACTGTTTTGGTAGATAATTAAGCTACACGGTTAAAAATTCATCTAATCTGATCATAACTCAACAATTTTGTTTAAAAATTATTCATTTTGGTTGAAAAATCAACTGAAAAATTTTGTTGAACATTTATATATTTTTGTAGAAAATTCGTATTTTTGGTAGATATTTTTTTAAATGCAACTGTTTCAATTGAGGATCAAGTATTTTGTGGAAAATAATTTTTTTTAAATATTAACTATTAAATTTTCGTTGAAAATTCATGTTTTTAGATTAAATATACAACTCCTTAGTTAAAATTTGGACCACTTTCTTAAAACTTCATTTTTAGGTTTAAGATTTAACTGATTGGTTGAAAATTATTAAATTATTAAACTGTTTTGTACAATTTTTCTTTTATTGAAAATTAATTCTACTAAATAAAAGTTTCATTTTTGGTTAGAAATAACCCTTTTTAATTCAAAAATTCAACTATTTAGTTTAAACATTTTAGACTATAAAAATTATAAACTAAAAATTTATCAAATAAAATCTGAACCATTGTTCAAACTATTTAGTAGAAATGTACGTAATTTGTTGAAAAATTGTCTTTTTCGGTGGAAAATTAATATTCTTGATTTAAAATTATACGCTGATGTATTTTGTTGTGATTAATCTTTTTTTTTGTATGAAATTATTCTATTTGGTTGGAAATTCATCCTTTTGGTTTAAAATTAAACTATTTGGCTGGTGATTCAACTACTTTTTTGAAAAAAATTCGAAATCAAAAATAGGTTCTAATATAAACCTCAGTTTTTTCTATGAAAAAATGTAAGGTTTCGGGTAATGCGTTACTGTGAAACACTGGTTCTAGCCTCGTTATACTGGGAAATCAGGAATTTATGTAAATCGTCGAATTTTAAGTGGCATTAGAGGTACCATGTTAAATGAAGACGTTTTCGTGGGAAATTTTTACTATTGTCCTCTGTCATTCATTAAAAATTTCACATAGGCCGAAAATCGGATTTTGCATATAGAAGTATTTTTGAACAATTGTATCATGAAAAATAGACAGTACTTCAGTGCTGTTGCCGGAAGAAGCTGTTAGATTTAAAAGAATTAATTAATTAATTTACAGCATTACTTCATGCATCTGATAAAATGAATGTTACGTTATACGGAAAAATTTTTAATTTTTCAAATTTTATTTTGAAACTCATTTCAATGGAGTCGTTGTCGTGATATGGAACCTGGCTTTGCGTGACGATAGGCCGTGTTTGAATAGCGATAAACAGACTTGTACCCGGCGTTCGTCGCTTATGTGTCCCTCATCATGCTCTACGCCTGAGTCAGGAATAACGCTTTTATTGTTCTCCGTTGTCATCCAGAAATATTTTAAAAGAACCCGCTAGCCTTTTGCACCTGATACAGATATGATTATTAGGTGATGTAATAATAACAGACATTCCTGTAGATAATTATAATTACTTAATAATTATAATAATTATGAATGCAGCGGATTAACCATATACATTTTTCAAATTAAGAGAAATTTTCAACAGATTTTAATGCAGTAAATACTGATATGAAGTTTTACTGAATTGATTCAATTCCAATGAAATTTCAGGAAATTGATATTCCATAAAAAGAGAAACATGTAAATTCATCAAATCCATGATGAAATTTAGGTCATAGTAGAAAAACATATTAAAACTTTAGTGAACATGATTTGACTAATTTTTCAGACTGAAGGCTAAAACGTGAAAATTTATCAAAATAGACTTGATTCCATACACAGAACAACTAAAATCTTATTTATATGAACTAACCGAAACTTGATTCAATCCCGTGCAAAAATTTTGATCTGGACCCAGGCGGGGCTAGACCGGGCCGGATCGGGCCCATATCGGGATTCCTGATCGGGACCAGATCGCGTATGAAACACACGCCCAGGTCGGGACTCCCGATCCGTACCCGGTCGGTGTCCGATCGGTCTCATAATAATACATTTTATGTATTTCGCGAATAAAAAGAGATTTATAAAGTATAAATATTATTATTTATTAATTACAAAAATGACCTTACATTAATTCTAGTTAACTAGAACCTTAAAAAAAATGTTTTTTAGTGTAGGGTCCTCTGCTTTCGACGGCTACCCCAATCTTTGGACTTTTCAATAATTGTTCTAATATGGCTTAGAGCCGCCTTTCTCCGTCGTTTCTGTGTTTTCATCGCTCATGAAATTATCACTGATCGCTGATTCTGCTTCTAAAAAAAGTAATATAAATAAATTATAAAACTCTCAGGCTGGCCGCTGGACTGGAAAACCGGAAAATGGCTGGGAATTTGTTAAGATGGAGAAAATTCGGGAAATGACAGTGATTTTATTTTTTACCGGAAATTTGGTAAATATTTAAAAAACAAATCTGCCCAAGTTCTATTTCAAAATTTTTTAAATAATAAATTGAATTGTTATCGATTTCAATGATGACATTCAGCTTACAATGCGTAATTTAAAAATTGTTTACTTTAGAAATTTTTCATTTTAGGTTTTTATTTTTAATTTAGAGAATTTCAAAATGTAGTCTTCAAGACTTAATAAACTAAAAATTAAAACCGTTTGAAGTTGATAATTTTGTATAAAAAATATTTGTATTTTATTAACAGTAAATATAAATAAATTATTTTCAAAATGAATCTGTAATTTATGTATTAAAAGGGAACAATAATTCACTTTACAAAACGATTCAAAATCCGGCCAAAGTTCAGAATTTTCAGATTTTAACGTGGAAAAAATGAACTGTTTCAATTCAAAATCTTACTCATTAAATAATGCAAACGTTTGCCTATATCTTTATAAACTATTTTTAAATTAAAAACAACTTCATAATAACTTATTTGCGAGCTTATTTGTAATTAAAGGCTTTCATTAAATTTAAAATATTGTTTCAGTTTGAAACAATCAATTTTTCATTATTATTTTTATTATTATTATTATTACACCATTAAGCCATTTCCCTTTCGGGGTAGGCGTGCCTCACTCGGCAGGGGAAAAGAGTAGTGTGTGGAAGGGATAGAGATTTTTCAGATTAATCCAGAATTCTCGTGCTATTTAAGTAAATAACACGTTCGTTCCGCAACACTGCTCAGACTCAGGTTGCTGATCAATCTCTCTAGCAATCACCCCAAGCGAAGAACCTCACGAAGTGGTTGTGTAAGGCTCTCGTGTTTCTGTGACTTCTTATGTCTCTTCTAACTAGGGTCTCATTCACACATTCTAACCATTCTTTCCGCGATCTACCTCTGAGCACGATGCCATTTACTTTACCTTGATACACTTGTTTCGTTAGTCGTTCATTTGGCATTCTCTCAATGTGTCCGAACCATCTTAACCGATTTCTTTCCCATGTGTCTACTAGCGTCTCTTCTGCACCACATTCTTTTAGAATT
>NC_046665.1:60673790-60701018 GCF_010883055.1 Belonocnema kinseyi
GATCCGTACATGACCTTCTTGGCATAAACCCACTTTGGACTTCCCAAATCTTTGCTTCTGTTATTTTCATTACCCTACGAATAAGTATTTTTGAATATATTTAACTTACGGTTCTTAATAAGCTAATCCCTCTGTAATTATTGCACTCGCTTTTATCTCCCTTTCTCTTGTATATTGGTACGATAATTGCTTTTTGCCAATCGTCTGGGACGTCTCCCATCTCGAAACATAAATTTATCAATTCGCACAGTCTATGTGGTATGCACGCGCCACCGTGTTTATGCATTTCAACGTTAATACCGTCTACCCCGACAGCCTTACCGTTTTTCAAGTTCTTAATTATATCCCTAACTTCAGTGCCACAGACTTTTTCAATTGAGTTTTCCATCGCATCGTGTTCGAAATCGCAGTTGTGGTGTCCTATAGCTTCATCTCCGAATTGTCTCCTAAAATAGTCTCTGAAAGCTTCTGTATTCCGTCTGCATCATATACCATTCCCCGCCTACTATTTCTCATGTTGCCAAATTCTGTACTTTTGATTCCTTTCATTTTTTTATAAAGTAGTTTCCTGCTTTCTTCAAAGTCGTTTTGCATGTTTATCTCTTCTTCTGCTCTAATTGTATCTTTACTTTCTTTAACTAATCGTTTAAGTATCCTGTTTTCGCGTCTATAATCATTTCTATGTCTATTTCTTTTCTCATTGCTAAGACCTGCGATGTTCCAAGTATGCATTCGATTAAACATTTTTTACCTAAAGAAAAGAGAATAATTATTTCATATTTAGGACTATTTGACTGTTCATTAAAGAATGATTAATTGAAACCAAATATTTTTCAGTTAACAATTTGAAACTGAATTGTTTAATATAGAAAGCCTTAAATCTTTGAAATTTTTTTAAACTTCGAACGTTACAATTTTGATAGTTCTTTTTTAAAAAAATGTTACATTTGTAAGTGAAATTGTTGAATTTAGTTGTTTCAATAGCAATTGAAAACTTATTAATTGTACAGAAAAAAATTTAATTATTTTATGACGCATTTAGATGTTTTAAAATGATTCAAAATTAATTTAAAACTTGAAATGATTTCAAATAATTTAAAAGTTTCAAAAGAATAAAAACTTCTTGGTACAATTTGTAGGAAAATTGAAAATAATTTTATAGTTTGGAATATTATTTAAAAATAATATTCAAATAGATTTTAAGATTTCCAAAATTGTTAAAAAAGAATGTGGAAGATTTGAAGAATTTTCCTTAATTTTGCAGGCGTTTTTAAATGTTATAGGGAACTTTTAATTCATTTTAAAACATATTTAAAAATTCGAAAAAAAATTTAAAATAAGTTTAACGTTGAGTAAATTTAAAACAACTTCTACATTTCTCAAGATTTTGAAATAAAATTTTGAAGCCTTACGAGGATGTTTAAAGTATTTAGGAAAAAAATAATGTAACTTCCAATTTAAGAAGTGTTAAGTTAAACAAATTTAATTTTTAAATTTTTAACGTATTTAGCTTGAAATTGTTAAAAATAATATAATTTTAAAAATTTTAAAGTTCACTGATTCTTTTAATATACACCTTTGAAAATGATAACGTGAATTTATTTAGCTTAAAATCGTTAAGAATAATATAATTTAAAATTTTTTTAAATTCATTCATTCTTTAATTTACACCTTTGAAAATGATAACGTGAATTTATATTTTTAGAATTGAATCTGATTCTTTGAACACATTATTAATTCTAAATTTTGCAGTTTATGTGCATTTCATGTTAAGTTTTTCAGTTGAAAAGTGTTAGAGCCTTTTATTTTTTACGTTAAAATTATTGAGCAATTTAATACAAAATTTTTTAATTGAAAAACTCTTACAATTCAATTTCAAAAGTTAAAAATTCAAGAGTTTAATTTTGAGTGCTTTAATTGGTAGTTTATTTTTTGCTACTGCAAATGGAAAAATTTTCAGCTTTAGAGTTCGAATTTTTTAATTTTATTGATCGTGAAAAATGTTTGCGAACCTGGAAAAAAACCGGGAATTTTTGTCTTTGATTAAAACGGCTACCCTAAACTGTGTTTCAAATATTTGTTTCTCAACTTACTTGATACTCTTTTAGCGTTTGTAAAGCTTCGTGAGTTTTAGAACATTTCTTAGATGGAACCCTAAAACTTCGATCGCTTGCATAATTTTCAGTATCAGAATCAGTACCTGATTGTAGATTTTAATCGAATTTTCCTGGCGACAATTAAGATGATTCGAAAATAAATGTTAAGTATCGGAAAATTAGATATATATTAAGGGTATAATTGTTACAAGTATTTACGGCAGGGAAGTGGAAGAAAAGATGATGTTAATATACAAGAACCACAATAGCTAAGTGCAGGAAAGAAAGGAAGGTTACAGAATTAGAAAAATTGGATTTTTACGTACCTACATTGAGCATTCACAGGAAAAATTATACTTTTTTCATAAATATTTATGCAGTGCTCCCAACGAAAGGTTCTTGCTTCACTACACATGCGGCGCACTCGGCATCTAATTAGTTACTATTCGCGCGCAGTTTAAAATGCTAAAAAATATTATTTTTATTGTTTATCATAAATAAAGACATTTCGGCTTATAAAAATGCCCATTACTTCGATATCAATGAATTTTGATAAAAGTAAAAATTAAATAAATACATATTCTATGAATTAAAATTATCCTTTATATTGTGTACAGAATATGCATTTAATTAATTTTTATTTTTTTATAAAGGTTCATGAATTTCCATCTAATAACATTTTTAAAAGTAGAAATGCCATAATTTATGAAAAAGAAGAGAAATAATATATTTTAGAATCTTAAACTGCGCGCAAATAGCAATCAATTAGACGTCGAGTGTAACGCCTGCGCAGTTGAATAAAGATCTCTTGTGGGGAGTACTTGATCGATTGGTATTTTGACTCTACTACTTGATTCCGAAATTCATGTTATGAAAAGGTTTCCTTAATCTATTTTGATAATGAATTTATTATTTTAAAAAAACCTGAAATGCACTTTCGATTTTATCACATATTCTATTATGACAAGATCACTATTTTTGGAGATAACCTATTTTGACTAATATTAGTCAACATATTTTATAACAGATTTTATCACTTTAATTCTACATTAAATTAATAAAAAATTAATATGAATGGATAAAATACTATAAAACAATATAAAAAATATAATAAATACATTGATAAAATGATTGACTTCTCCTTGATAAAATGATTTTACCTAAAACTGCGTTGATATCAGCCGGAAATTCATTTTCATTCGTATTGATTAAAAAAATAAAATTTAATTGATGATCACTTTATTTGAGGTTAGGTTTCAATTAGACCCAGAGCTTAATTACTTACTTTCATTTTCCTCACGGAGGTTTCTAGGTATACTGGTTAGTGTTCGTGGCCTCCGAACACGTGGCGTACTTGCCTTGGGCATTTTCAATCATTTATAAAATATTATAAACGAGCAATATTCCAATTTCACTGCACTATCAAAAAACAATAATCAGCACTAATTCTGTGAGCGCATGGGGATGGCGTTACGGTAGGAAATCGGTCTCGCCTGGTCTGGCCCAAATCTGGGCCAGAGAATTCTACCGCTCAGGGCCAGATCGGGTATCCAAAAAAGTTTGTATTGTGTGAAGGAAATGTACTGGAATTATGAAAATCAAATTTCTTTAATCCAGTACATTTTTGAGACAAGGAATACTATCTGTACAGTAAACACATAGAAAATCTGACGAAATTCACTGAATTACAATGATATTTCATGAAATGTTTTAACATTCTATAAAAAAGTTTTATGTAATTTCAAAAGGTCCACGACGAATTTTTACTTATATTTAAAAGATCCTTTAAAGATGCAAAAATATTTAAAAGCTTTTTAAACGTGGATTCTTTATTTTAAATTTCACTATCATTGAACAAATCTCAATTAAAATGATATAGAGATCCTTTCAAATTCTAAATGAGATCAGTGAATTGCGTAGTTTCTTCAAAACTCTCACGGAAAAAACAGAACGCTGAAAATCAAAAAGTTTAATTTTCAGTTTAAAAAATTAACGAATTTTCAACTAAATAGTTACATTTTCATCCAAAAATATTATTTTTTAACGAATTAATTAAACTTTGAAATAAGTAGTTAGTCAAAAACAAATTTCTGTAAAGGAAATACCGATTATACCATTTTTGTTTGAAAAATGAGCTTATAAATTTTATGCAGCTGTTTCATGGTGAAGATGAAGTGCAAGGTGCTTAATGGTACTTTTTTGCTATTGGGCACAGATAGTATATCAGTGGTGTATTTTTAGTTATAAGTTAATATTTGAGTTATTATCTGCATTCAATATAAATATTAACATTAAGTAATATTCCAGTGAAGCATCGAATTTGTTAAAAAAATGCCATTGCTGATATAAAATGCGATAGTAACTTATTGAGATTTTGAGATTAAAATTAAATTTTACAATTTAAGAGCAAACTGCTCGCAGTAAAAAAAATGTATAAAAAATAAGTACATAGGATGAATACATGAAAAGAAAATTTTCATTCTAATCATGTTTAAGATAGTTTTTGTTTTTTTCATCAAAATTTTACAAATTTCAATGAAATTATTGTGAAATTTAAATGGGAAAAGCTTTACTTTCGTAAAGATTCTGTAGTACATTTTCGTAACTTTTATTACCAAAAATCATTTTTCATAGATTTTTGTAGATATATAGATGAATTACATTAAAGTGGCAAAAAAACAATTCTGCAACGTTTCAATGATATCGCCTGTTATCAGACAAAATTACTTAATTCTGCGACCAGAAGTTAACTCGTGTGTTCTAAAATTTGTACCTAACCTCAAAATATCAAAACATCAGCAATGGAATTTGATAACAAAAATTATAGCAAATTCCATGCTTCAAAAGAATATTATTAAATGTTAATGTTCATATTAATAGCAAATAAAACTCAAACATTAACTCATGATTAAAAATATATTACTGTTATACCAACCTCACTCAGAAGCAGAAAAATAACATTAAACTCCTTACACTTCACCTTTGCCACAAAAACAGTGTCATATTTACATAGATGTATCGGGTTTTCATGTTTTCCGAAAATTTGAAAAATACTCACTCTAAAAAAACAACGTTTATAATCTGCACAAGCACGAACACACACTTTCTGGACAGCTTGCGTAGTACCGACTTCGAATTTCGATTCGATTATTATTCCCAACAGTGAACCAAAAATACTTGCGCATGCTTGAACTGAACGGCGCTCACTGGCTCTGGTTCGCGTACGTATTTAAAAATCAAGTACAGACGCGCACCGTAGCCAATGAACGTCAGTAAAATCCAAGCAAACGCAGATCAAGGCAGCTCCGTTGGGATCATTGACAATCGTGATTATTTTCCATTGCTGTTTAACTCACTGACGTCTTTTGTTGCACGCATATATTAATCAAAATTGAATATCATGACAATCAAACTCGGCAATATCGTTTAAAGATTTTATATTAAGGATATAAAATAAATTTCATTTTTCTGATAATTCTGTCAGATTCTCTAAAAACTCATTGCATTTTGAAGGTTCTTTACATTCCTTAATATTTCTTGACATGCCTCATTTTTATTATCATTCCTTAAAACCATTTTTGTAACTGCTTTTTTTTAACTAAAAGAAAGACGTAGTTCATACTTTTTGGATTAAAGATATTATTACTTCAACAGGTTTTCTGTAATTTGAATAAATATTCTTTCAACTTCAAAGAAATCCATAAAAGTAATTACATACATTGATGTTTGAAACAAAGAAATTTTAATAAAAAACAAAGAAACTTTTCTTTAACTGTAAGCCAATATATGGATCATTCCACTTTTTTGGCAAAAAATGTTTTTGTCTAAAATGAACTCATACGATCTTCAACAGTGAGAAGGTGACTTGCGGAAGATTAATTTTTAAGAAGACTAATTTAAGCTTCTTTTTGTGAGGTTGTTTTACATCCCCGTGATTAATTTAAACAATCTTGAATATTTGTAACGCGTGAAGTCTTGGAACTACTATAAAGTAATGATCGGATGAATGTTTATAAGGGTATTATTTTATCTCATGTTTCAGATTTGAGTAATTTAGTTTAGATAAATATGTATACAAAACTCCCGTGCGGAAATAACCCGGGCTAGACCTGGTACAACAAGCTTTCCGATCAGGGTCTGACCGGGCTGTATTTGTTTTTTAAGAGCCTAGCCGTGCGCTTGTCAGAGACTTGCTATGCAAAACTTATGTCATAACACCAGTCGGGGGCTGAACGGGATCTGATCGGGCAAACCTTTTAATCAAATGCTCAGGCTGTAGTTGGCAGGGCGCTGATTGAGCAATAACATAATTATTCAATTTTGTTTATAACTTAATTACTTTTTCCGTTTTTATTAAGAAATGGACAAGTATACAAATATTAAATCGTGATAAATATATAGTCAACATTTTTAAATAGAGATTATAATGACAGTTATAAATTAATGTCGGCATAAAATATTATACACATACTAAATGTATAATAGTTTAAACTTTTGTTAACGAATATTGAACTATTTCAAATAATATAATACCTAATATATAATATAAAGAGAAAATGACAAAAATCTCGAAACAACGAGTTTTTTGGCATGATTTTAAGATTACCTACTGCAAATTTCAAAATTTCTGAAAAAATATATAATTGAAATAAATATATTCATTTTATTTCCATTGATTAGGTATAAAGTTCGGAAACTTGCATTATAGTATTTAAAACATCCCACCGGCAATCTCGCAGTTTCTAGACTTTCGAGAGTTTTGTTCACTTTTGTCGTCTGCTCTACATCACTTTTAACGAACTGTATTTTATTATTGTTGAATATTCAACTTCTTTTACTTAAAAAACTGCAAATTAATAAAGTAAGAAATTAAAGAATTATAATTTTTTCTCGTGTATTATGGATAAAAGAAAAACAACGCGGCAGCAAAGCAACGCTCGTGCAAAAAAGAAGAGACTGATCAGTAAGAAAATAAGAAGAATCAATTCAGATTACCCTACTTCTGATGAATTTATTAACTAAAAACAATTAATTTTATTAAATATCTCTCATGACTGCACGAAAAGAGTTAACGTTGTCTGCGTGCAGGGCATGTGGAGTTTCATATATTAATATGTTCCAATTCAAGCAGTAAAAAAAATTGATCCCCTAATGCAGTGACGTATGCTCTTCATAAAATTGAATCTCAAATTATTTAGACCTTGTACAGCATTAATTGATACCGGCCGGGCCACGGTCGGGCAGCCAGGCCATATCCCAACCATGCTTCATGGCTGGGCGCTGCCCAGCGCGAGGGCAGCGTGACGATGCTGGCCGGATATTGACCAGAAGCCCTCGCCACAGCCCAACTTAAAATCGGGCTCCTTGGCCAGCTCCCGGCTTAGGCCGGGCTCTCCAGCCGTAGACGGGCCAGCCCCCAACTTAAATTTCCACCCGGGCTCTTGCTTGATTAAAATAAAATATCCATTCATATGTTAAGTTTGATTAATACTTTCACTGCAAACAGAAGAAAATCTCGGCTTTGCAGCAAAAAAAGGCTTCGGAGATGAAAAAGTTACTGGGAAATATTTGAAATATTTAGAACATCTTTGATATATCATTGCAAACTTTGTGAAATCTTTGGAAACCTTGACGAAATATTTGAAATATTTGCTCATATTTGGGAAATTATTGCAATTTTTGTGCAAACCTTGAAATTAATATGACTAATTTGTGAAATATTTGAAATTCTTAGTACTTTTTGGTATATTTTGAAACATTCGTTTTTTATTTGTGAAATTATTGAATGCTTTGTGAAATCTTTAAGGAATGATTGAAGTCTTTGTGAAGTCTTTTAAATATATTCGAAATCTTTTAAGTCTTTGTGAAATCATTGAATTCTTTGTGCAATCTTTGAAATCTTTGCCAATATGAATTTTATACATGAATTCATTATATAATATTTACTATATATTGTTTATTCATTATTTATTATTCATGTTCAATTTTTACATAGTATAATATTTTGATAGGTTAGACGGGAGCACGTTGCCACACATTTTTGTCGAAGATTTTTCTTTTTTTTTGCATTTGATATGTAAGAAGAATGTAATAGCCAAAGTTTCAAGTAAACCATCAGCTTCAATTGGACAGTATCGAATTTCAGGTAATCGTAACGCTACAATTATTAATTAACAATAAACAACGAAAAGTCACTTTTGACAACATATCCCGTTACCGGGGAAAGTTGTCACATCAAATTTAATAGCAAGGAAAGTGTTACCCAAAATTTTTGTTAATATAATATTTACATACAATAGTGCGATGCAATGTAAACAAGTAAAATCTTCCACAGAAATATTTTATTGTTCGAGAAAAATACAAGAAACTCAATATTTTCGTCTTAATGTAATACAAGAATTTCGCTTGAATGCGTCAACTTATTGATACACTTTTAATTTGAATACTTGAGACTGTGATTCACCATAGAACTGTGAAAAATTCCCTGATCATTTATGAATTTATAAGAAAATTTCGGAACTGTGCCAACGTACCCCGAGGTCATTTTTTCACATCAAACAGGCTCACGGCCGCCAAGCTTAAGATAGTTGTTAGGTTAACTATTGCACGTGATAGGTAAAAGTCCATGTTTAAGATAATATAAAATTCCTCTATTCCTGAACAATATGTTTGATGTCTAGTTCCTACATACTCATACAGTAAAATTTAACCTAATGCAGAAGAAAATATTCAATTTGAACCAAGATTTGGCATACACATACTGTCTTACTTAGGCATTAATTTTATAAACTTTTAACATGCAATAAAGTTCACTAAGTTTTTAATTATCCCGTGCAGAAATTCCAATTTGGATCTGATCGGGGCCAGATTCGGCAGAATTTGGCCCAAATCAGGCTAACTAGATAGGGTCAGACTCGAAATGAAACGCGATGACCGATCGGGTCCCAGGCGCTTGGCCCAGAGATAACCATTCCTGGCCCCGATCGGGCCCATATTAATTTATTTTCCTTATTCTTAATTAAAAGGGATTCTTAAATAAAATAATATTCAAATCGAACAGATCATATCCTTAACTGAAATTTGAGAATATAAATATCAGGTTATCTAACAGATCGCGATATGAAAAAATTGTAGTATTATGCAACATGTTTTTGGTTTTAATTTCTAAATTGAAGTTGCTTTCAATTTCATTATTGAACTTAATTGTGGAAAGTTATTTTGCAATAAGTGGATTATTATATCACACTGGCTCTTTAAGTTTGTTTTACAAAAGCGAATATAAATAAGAAGGTTGTATTTACATTCGGATTGTATTAAATCACCTAAGAATACGTGAAAATAAATATGTTTATGACGTCATTTTTTATGTAATTCATTTTCATATTCAACAAATGAAATATTAATTTTTGTTATTTTCTTAAAAATAAATAACCTCATTTCGAGGTTAGGTTTCATCTTAACATTCTTAATATATTTACTTATTATAGTCTTCAACACAGAAAATCGCCGATCCTCCAATGTACACCGAAATCGATGTTCAATAGAGTTGCAACAAATTTGAGCCACACAGGTTCATTCGGAGTATCTAAGGGAAAAGCATCATTTAGACACTGTTTTTTCTCATCCAGTGCAACGTGAAGTGTCGTCTACAAACTGTAAGTCACCCGTCAAGATCATTTTATCGGTCGTTATTTGAGTGAAACAGATGTGAATAAGCAGGTAAGTTATAATAATAATTACCTAACTTTTTATTTCCTCCCATTTACCAGCGACTAAATAGTCTTGAAATAAAAATAGTACTTGGCGTGATATAATATCCAAATGTTAGGTTAGTCAAAACCTACTATATGACATTCAAACCACCAAAGCCGGGATGTACAAACTAAGTCGTGACCGTCTGCATCGAAATTGATGCCTGGTCGTTCGAACAAATTTCCACTAGATTTCCTGCGGAAGTTTAAAGGTATCTTAGATATCTAATCTTGCAGTGGCTAATGTCATACGTGAAAGATAAGGCAAATACAATTGTATAATAAAAACAGAAATTTGTTTTTCGCAATGAGTAGGGATGTAAATTTGCATGAAACTTTAGCCTGATGAAAAGTTCATGAAACATTGGGAGTTTCGTGAAACATTGCAATGTTTCAAATATAACGTCGGGAACATTCAAACTGATAAGATAAAAGCCAATTAGGTATTTTCACTTCAATAAACAGCTAACTTCACTTCTTATATTGCTGAGGGGAAAATAAAGGACCAAATGTATGGGATTCAGTTCATTTTTGACGTATTTTGCTAATATCTTCGTAAAAGGTAATTTTTTCTATATAAGTGTTTAGTTAAAAATAGTTTTTATTTTTGAATTACTATTTGATAAAGTAATAAAATAATAATAATAATGATTATTAATTACAAATATATTACAGAAATAAAGTTTTGTTCCATGCATTTGATCCATTTTTCCCTCTCAGCTTTTAACAAAGTGAAGTTAGCTGATGGTTGAAATGAAAATACCTAATTGAGGCTTTTATATCACAACTGTTTCCTGCCGGCTGATTTGATTTATTTTTCCGGTTTGTACTGTTCACCATTGATGCCAATGTTGGCACCCTGAGCTACTGCGCTTGCGTTAGGGCTGAACACTGGTTGGCCACACTTTGCGCGCGATTCAAAATTAAATAAAGAAAAAACAATTCTTGTAATTTAAATAAATAATTATTAAAATATGCACAAGAATGTATTCAAATTGTGTAAATTTTGATTTCCGACGAGAAAAAAGTGTATAACACATATTTTATAAATAATAGTTTATTTTCCCTAGCAATCATCCATTAGAGCCTATGCTACCAACCTTCCAGGTATGACGCGGAAAACGTGCCTCCTTTGCACAAAGATATTAAAGCAATTCAAACTGCAAATTGTAACGGAGAGGCTCTGTAATTATTTCCAATTACCCGGAAGGATATTGTGCCTTTCTTCGACCCGAGGCCAGGTGCCACCCAAGGATTCAGAACCACGGGTCAAAGAAAGGTACCAGCGGTCGACAGTAAAAAAAGCCCCCACCCCCTGCTTTTTGACAATTGTTTTCCAACAAAAAAAATCTAAAAATATCGAGATTTTCACAAAAAATAAGACTATCACATCCTTCCGGGTGATTGATAATAATTACAGAGATTGTAGTTTGAATTCCTTTAATATCTTTATTAGAACTGAAGATAAAATAGTTGTAGATTTTTTTAATTTTAAGTAACAATTTTTATTATTTCGCAAATTTCTCAACTGCAATTGGTTCACAACAGTTTTTCTCGTACTCATGCATTTTTTCAAATTTTCCCCATTGCCCGTTATATAAGAAATAATGCTCCAAACTTGACTGTTCTTTAATGTACCCGAAAACCCCTATTTTTTTTACATTTTTCTGCATACAAGGAACAACACATTTTTTACATAAACGTCTTTAAATTCAATTACACAGTAATACAAAATGATGAATTTTAAACGTAGATAAATTTCATTTTTGCATTAAATTAAGTAAGTCACTTAATTTCAACCAGAAATGGAACTTAAGTGTAGTGTCTCCTATATGATATACGAGTATTATGATTATTATCTGACAGGTATGTTCAGGTTAGGATGATTTTCATTCGCGCGCTCTGAAATTCAATTTGAGCTAGCAGAAAGGCGTGCGCGAAATGCGATGCGGCGATGCGCAAACACTTGACGGATTTCGGCGATTTTAGAAGAGGTGTCAAGAGAGCAGCTGAGAGTTGCCAATACGGTGTCGATAGAGCTGGCTGGATAGTATCGATGAACACTGAGCGAATGGTATAGTCGTTTCTTCAATGTTTCCTTTTTTTTTTATTTATCTACATAGATCTAAAACAGATTTTGATTATGAATAGAATAATCATACATGTGTGATAAAAAAAGATATAAAAAGGATTGAAGATTTACGTTCTGTACCTGATAGCTTGAAATGAATATAAGTGCCTTGTTTAGTGTCATTAAGTTCTTTTTCCCTTTTATATACTAATCTCATTGACTTAAAGGATAAAACAACTTGATTCATTAGGCATAAATGAACAATTTATTCAATGCTCACATTTAACAAAAAATATTTATTTCCTGAAATTATTCAAGTTTTTATTTTATAATTATTTCATGTTCCCTATAACTGAAAAATAGCGCATCAATTTTATGAATTTCAACAATCAGCTGACTTAAATTAACCTATAAGTTTCATTTCTCACGTACGCGTTGATGAAAAGTCAACAATCTTCCTGTCTTAAATTAACCTATAAAGTACATTTTACGTACATAAAGCAGTTGACTTTCAACCAAGCGCGTTACTTAAAGCCATGTTGTAATCATCAGTTGACTTTCAACTGGCGAATGATCCGTTTGGTTACATCTGAAACTCAACCGTCTTTCTCTACTGAAATTAAGATTCTTGTATTACTGTGTACTAAGAACACTTTCAGTTTTTATATGACTACTTTTGTATTACTCTAGCATTTTTTTTTTTTTTTTTGCTGAGTTATTAGGCTTCAAAGGCAGATGCCTATCATTTTCTCGACGATGCTGCTCTCTAATTGTTACTTTTTAAAATAAATTCAGTGTGACAACGTGTCACGGTTTACCCTACCATGTTCAAATTGTACTATTCAATATTATAAGTCTATGCATCTGTCTTCCTCTAGAAAAAAGGCTCGGCCGCTTCTGTGCAACATTGTAATCCACATTTAAATCAAAATTTGACAGCTTGAGGTTTAGTGTGATTTCAACGAATTTCCAATTTCAAATAGAAAATTTTTTTAAATGTTTTGAATATAGATTTCAATAAAAATTAGGCATCTTAGAAATATTTTCCACTAAGAAATATCTGCCATGACAATATGCAGCAATAATAAATCTTTTATTTGGAGTGCGCTTCCTTTTCACTGTAGGACCCCAGTGACTGGTCGGATGTGGGGGTCGTTCAATAGGAATACGGCTTAAGATCGCACCGTTTAACACCAGGGTTTACTTCGACCCCCGCAGACACGCCGACTTGCAACACCCCCAAATAAAGCCCCATGAAATGCTAACTATACGTGTTGCGGGCTCGCCCTTTTCCTCGCATTCATGAAGTTCACACGAGCACACCTTCACATAAACGCGGACGCATACGAAATCGCGGGGGCGCATTGAGAGTTGAGATTTCAATGTGCAGAAAGAGTCCACCGTCCTGTGGGTATACAGTTGTCAGTGAATCAATCGAGGGGTTGATGCTGAGGGATTGTTCATGGAATTAGCAGGAATATAGTAGCATTTAGTAGCCGGGGTGAAACGGCCCGGTTGTTTGTCGCCTCTATAGTCTCTATACGTTTCTAGCTTCTACAGGACATTTCACGCTTCGATGATAGAGCCTATGATTCCACCATTTACCTCCATCAAAGGGTAGAGGTTTATCATCAAAAATCTAATCTTTTCAAAAGGCACAACAAAATACAGACAAAGAAAAATAAAGCTTTACATCGATTTGAGAGTATTCTTTACTTGCAAGAAAAAATAACTTCACGTGGCAAAAAATGTACCTACTAAATTGGATGCGGTTACAGGGTGGCGATTCGGTGGACGATTTTAAATTCCCGGTTATTTTCCGGTTATTCACAGTCAAGTTTTTCAATTATCCCGGTCAACTAAAAGTAACATATTTATATTGTCCGCAAAACGCAAACATTTATTTTAATTCATGAGGTTCATTCTAAACATGCTTTAACACAAAGGAGCAAAACATTGCAAAATAAATGAATTCTGAAAGAAATACGTCAATTTTCCACTAAATAAGATCAATTTTGTACAAAAAATTCAATAGTTTAACTTACAGTTGAAGAGAAGAATAATTTTCATATGAAATGATTAATTTTCCACCAAAAAATCTAATATTTTGAAAAAATATATGAACTTTTAACGAAATAGTTGAATTTTAAACTAAAAAAATAATAATTTTCAACCAAACATAAGAGTTTTTAATTAAAACAATGAATCTTCAACTGAAACAGTTGAATTTACAAACAAACCAAAATTAATTCCTACTAAAGAAGATGAACTGTCAAACAAATTTTAAATAATTAACGACGGTTGAATTTCGCGCTTCGTGCTCGGATATTCATGCTTTGCATTTGAAATGCTTGAATAAGACTTTATCAAAAAGATCTCTTTTAGATGGCAGTATTTTTGTGCGTCTTCATATTCAGAATTGTCTACTTAATTAAGTATGGTCAAAGATTAAGCTTCTCAAAGCTCTGTAGGCTTTGAGGTACGCATTCTCATCGTGACACTCACGCTACGCGCTCGATTTCCGACAAACATTTGTAAAAAGCTTTTGTTGAATGTTTTTTTTCTCTTAACTTTCGTCGTTTGTCCACACGTTTATTTATTTAATTTTTTTTTATTTTCAATGTTACTTTTCACGAATAAAACAAAAAGTACGCGTCCTATTAAGAAGTGACTCTCAACAAAATTGTAGATATTTTTTAGGATCGCAATTTCTTTTAACTCATCTTTTATCGTATCCTACATAGTTTGACCACAAAATCAAATTTTTTATTTTTCATTATTTTAGTGCAATTAAATTTTGAATTTTCGATTTTCCAAGAACATCCAAAAGTTTGTTATAATAATCTTATAGAGCTTTCAAAAAGCAATGTTTTTCTTTTCTTGACTTTTTTTCATATAGTGCATTGTTTGGCTTAAAATTTTAATTTTCGAATAATTTTCAAAATTTTGAAAATGCTATAAATCTGAGAATTTTGTTTATCGAAAAAAGTCATTGAGATCAATTGTTTATCCTTTTTGATACTATAAATATTTGTACATAGAATTTTCAAATTCAGAAAAAAGTGGTCTCAAAAATTTTCGAAATGCGCTCACTTTTTCAATATGTATCAAAAATGGCTGGTTAACGAACTTGTGCTTTCTTTGAGGACCTAAAAAAAGTGTGCCAAAGATCGATTTGATCCGTTCAATTTTTCGAGGTTTATCGTGTTTACGGACGGGTGGACGGACAGATAGACAGACGCTAATTAATATGTTAATTAAGAAGTTCATTTTTGACGAAACTAATGAATTTTCAACTAAAATTATGAATTATTCACTGGAATAGTTGAATTTTATATCAAAAAGATTAAATTTCAACCAGAAATAATTATTTTCTACAAAAAGGGCGAATTTTCAGCCAAATAGTTTGGGTTTCGCGAAATTCTCATATCGAATTTTACTCCAAAAAAGATATATTTTCATTTTTCAACCCCAAATAGAATGGTAACTTTTTCTGTTGAAAACCTAATTCTTAACAAACAAAAAAAGATTTTTTAGAAAAATAGTTAAATTTTCTATTGGAACACTTAAATTTTTAGATGAATTTTCAATTAAAATAATGAATTTTAAAATGTTCTGTTACAATTGAGGATAAATGAAATGATCAGAAGTAAATTCCCGGTTTTTTAATTAAATCCCCGGTCAAGTCGCCACCCTGGGTTACCATGTCAACTTCATTGTATCTTCTCTTGTTTTGCCAATCATTTACATATTTTTAATAGTATTGGATATTGGAAACATTATCCGATTTCTTATTGGAAGCACTTTTGTGAAAGCCTTTAGATATTTCAAAAAATTAGAAGTCAAATATGTAATGTTCTAGGAACTATTGTACGTATAAGAGAGAAGGATGAAAATATGATGGACGCGAAATTCTCATATCAGACTGGCACAGCTCGATCGACGAGGTTGAATCTATTATCTGGACTGACCGCTTGTCAAGAACTCGTGATGGATAAGGGTGATTAATTATATGATGTCGTGGTTCACCCTCATCCACCCACTAGACCCACCACCTATTCTGTAAATATTCCGTTTTTCCTCTTCATCCATCCTGTTCTTTTAAACTGCAACCAAAACCCATTTCAAGAGAAAGTTGACGTTTCAATTTTGCGGAGTGGGTTTTGCTAGAAATAGACATGGAGGAGTATCCTAATACAAGTATGAAATAATAATTTCGATATTCAAAATTACGGAGGGAGATTGCAATCAATGAATCTTTCAGAGGGCATGTAATCTGCAATACAGATATGGGAACTTCCATTAATTACGTAACGAGTATTTTTGAAAATGTAGACCCACTCCACCCCTATCATAGGAATTCGTAAGATAATTATAAACCAATTCAAAAATCTAATTCAGAGATCCAGTAATAAAATGAAAACTTAATAAAATAACAATACGAATTAAAAATCATTACCTGATATATTCATGAACTGTGCCAGACCGACATTTTAGTAAGCATATTTAGTGCAGAGAGGTTTAATGTTTCATCACGTTCAATTATTTTTATTAAAAATTAAGTCTTACAGCTAGAGTCACAACACGCGTAAAAAGTTTGAAATTTAAAAAAAATGCAGTTCAATATGCAATGACAGACATCATTAATATGCAGTCTCTCAGTTTGTGAATGAAAGCAAAAATTATTGTACTTTTTAATAAAAATGGATTCCATCATTTTTCTTTTATAAATAATAAATTATTAATTCTAAAATCTTGTTGCTTTAAAAATCAAAATCAAAATGACGATCAAAAGACCAAGCATATTGGGATAAACCTGTATTATTATTACCAGCTCTACAATCCCTTCAGGCAGCTATTCGCGTTCTTATAGTCTTCTGGTAGTTTCACCAATGTAAATTTTTGAACAACATTTATATTTTATGAGGTAAACAACATCCGATAAATTTTCTATTAACTCTGGATCTTTTTCTTTGGTATGCAAATTCTAGAATTTATTACAATTTTTGAAATATACATTGATATTTAATTTCTTGCTGAAACTTCTAATTCTTTCTGACAAACCTTGTATATAAGAAAAAGTTAAACTCTTATAATTTTTATTTAGTATTTCTAGCCATTTTAGCTTTTTATTATTACTACACAAACAGAAGTTTCAAAAGAATATTTCATGGCACTACTCCTTGATTTGATTACGCTATTTGGCGCGAGAATTAAGATCTCGGAACCCTTGATTTTAAAGCATAGGTCTAGAAGCTTCAGGCATTAGGTCACGCACCTTCTCTCTCAGGTCTCAAATTCTATACTTTAAGATCACGGAGGCCGAGACTTTGAATCGCATAAAAATTATAGCTCTAAAATCATGCGCTTCCGTGAATTAATCTCTTTAAATTTCTCTCCATGTAGAGTTGTTATAAATTTCATGTGTACTTTCCTTAATTATACTTTTTAAAAGAGGTAATGGATAATTGTTAAGAATGAAGGTTTTATTAATTTGTTTAAAATTATCTTTCCTAAATTAAACATCATTAAGTTTTATGCCTCAGTCAATGAAATTTTTAATTATTCCTATTTTTTGTTCAAAGGCATGGTGTCAGTTTTTATTTAAATATTGACCAGAAAAAGTTGTTTTTTCAAATAGTAAGAATTTGTCCATCTTTTTTTATCACATAAAAATCAAGGAAGTTTAGAATGTTTTTTACCTCAATCTTATGAGTAAATTGAGCCGACTTACCAATCCTATTGAATACATCAACAATAGACTGAATTTTTTCAGTAGGAATGATAGCAAACACATCATCTACATAACGTTTGTATAACAGTCGCTTGAAATTTAGATGTGACAAGGCTCCAGATTCTAAGTCCTCTAATACGATATTAGATATATACTTGGAAATGAAGGAGACCCCCTTGAACAACCTGATGTTTGTTTATAATAAGATTTATTGAAAGAGAGAACTGTGTTATTAAAAACTGTCCTGGCTACAACAAGTATTTCGTTTTTTGAGATTTTTGTTAAATCACTATAAAGATCTAATTTTTCTTCGACACATTCCATATAACCAAATCCAGAGGGATATTGTCAAACTTAGACACTGCATTTAGAGACATCATGGAATGGGAAGAACGAATTTTTAAGTGTTTTATTCTGTCTTTAAAATTCCAGCTATCTCCATTTTTAATTTGGTTTATGAACTTTAGGAAGAGCATAAGCCTTAGCTACAATCGACCCTCTTGATTTCAGTCGGTAACACAATTGATCATTGATATAGGGTTTTTTTTTTTTCTTAATAACAATCTCATTACACTTTTCTTCTATTATATGAACTAAGCTTGTGTTAACTTTTTTTTTATAGAGATCCATTTCTCAAAATTTCTTCGGCGTCTGTAATATAATCATTTCTAGTGGCAGCTATTGTATAATATTACTTTTATCAGCTTTTAGAAAAATAAAGCATTTGTTACATTTTTGATCATTTATAATTTTCTCAACTAAGTTATAATACATGAATTTATTATTTTCTTTACGATGAACAATTTACTTCGTAATGTTTTTCCTTATTTCGTGTTTTTGGACAAATTTAAAGATCAACAGAAGCAATGACGTTGTTAGTAGAAAGCTGGTTTGATTTAAACAGAGGCATAAAACTTAGTGCTGTTTAATTTAGAAAAGATAATACTAAACAAATTAAAGAAGGCTTAATTTTTAACAATTATCCACTGCCTCTTGTAAAAAGTATAATTAAAGAAAGAACACATGAAATTTATAACAACTTTGTAAATAATAAAAAAAATTTTTAGAAACACTAAATAAAAATGATGAGAGTTTGACTCTTCCTTATATACAAGGATTTTCAGAAAGAATTAGAAGTTCACTCCAGAAATTTAATATCAATAAAAATAAATTTTTTACATAAAATGTATAGATTGTTTTTTACCCCATAAAATGTCAATATTGTTCAATATTTACATAAGGTGAAATTAGCAGAAGACGAAAAACGCTAATTCAAAAAACAACACAATTTTAGCAAAAGAATTTATTAGTTATAATTTGGCGCGTGCTGTGACTCTAGCTATAATGACTCAATATCTAATTAAAATAATTTAACGTGTTGTCACATTAGTCTTCTCTGTACTAAATGTGCTTACCAGAATGTGAATTTGACTGTTTTTAATTTTTCTTATGTTATAATAATATTACAATGAATAAAAAAGATAAATTGAAATCTGAAAAATGGTTTTTGTACGATTACCGTTTGTTTCTGTTTTCGTATCAACGACGATTTGTTCAGGTAATGATTTTTATTTTGTATAGATATTTTATTCAGTTTTAATTTTATAATTAGATCTGTGAATTAAATATTTGAATTGTTATCAAATATCTATGTCTTTTATACTTTATATCAAGTTGTTTTAACTAAATAAACATGTATACTGAACGTATTACCAAAAATTTATTGATCCATCCAACTTATTTTCTGTTTGTATTTATTAGAATCGATTTTAGGGTTTGAGGAAGCTGAAATAGAAAGTAAACAGCTCTTATTTAAAAAAACGGAACCTAAAATTTAAATTCTAATAGAGAATACGAGTAATATGATTATTTTGAGTTTAGGATTATTTTTATTCGCGCGCTCTGAAATTCAATTTGTGCTGGTAGAAAGGTGTGCGCGAAATGCGATGCGACGATGCGCAAACACTTGGACGGATTTCGGCGATTTCAGAAGAGATGACAAGAGAGCAGCTGAGAGTAGCCAATATGGCGTCGATAGCGCTGTCTGATATATTTACTTAGATCTATAACGGTTTTTGATTATGAATAGAATAATCATTTATATGTGATAAAAAAGAGATATAAAAAATGATTGAAGATTTAGGTTCTGTACCTGGTATTTCAACAACCAGCTGACTTAAATTAACCTATAAAGTACATTTTACGTACATAAAGCATTTGACTTTCAACCAAACGCGTTACTTAAAGTCATGTTATCATCATCAGTTGACTTTCGACTGACGAATGATTCTTTTGGTTACATCTGAAAGTCAACCGCCTTTCTCTACTGAAATTCAGATTCTTGTATTACTGTGTAGGTTTAAAACTTTCACCGACCGTAGATCTTTTTTTCATATCATTATCTGTAGAATATCAATGAACGAATAATAAACACTCTAAAAGGGTTATATTGAAGTCTCAGTTCTAAAAGATGCCATATTTTATTTCACTATTTCAATCACAACATTAGTGAACCCCCAGTTTTTTTCGAGAGATTTACAAATGATTTTAAGGTATTTCAAGGGATTTGAAGAGGTTTTAAGGAATCTTAGAAGATGTCGAGACAATCCAAAAAGAATTCACGAGATTTAAAGAATTTTTGATCACACCGCCATAATAAGTGCGATTTTGGGTACTGCAAACGACACCTAAAATAGCATTTTTCAGGATAGACCGTAACATTTTTACTTAGGGTACAGCGTACTATAAATTAACTGAGACTGTGATCTGATTGGTTGATGAGCATTTATATATGTACTTTACAGTACGATGAGTCTCAAATTTGGCATGCAGACGTACACTTGTGCTAACTAGTGTGATAAAAAATAATTTGTGACTCGTCCTTCGTCTGGACTGCATTAGAATGAATTGGAAGAAATTATAGTGGAATGAATTGAATTGGTATGGATTGGATTAAAGTGGATTGAATTGTTATAGTTTATGTAGTAGATTGCTATGAATTGTATTAAGGTGGATTTTAGTGGATTAGAGTGTATTGCAATGAATTGGAATGGATTAGAGATGAGTGGATTCGATTTAAGTAAATTGGAATGAATTGGATTTGAATTGACTAAATTGGATTGGAGTGGATCGGAATTAATTGGATTAGATTGGAATGGATTGGATTGTGTTGGAATTAATTGGATTGGAGTGAATTAAAATGAATTGGATTGAAGTGGACTGGATTAGATTGGGTTGGGTTCAAGTATATTGGAATTAATTGGATTGGATAAGAGTATATTGGATTGGATTTGAATTAGAGTGGATGAATTGGAATGAATTAAAATGAAATGGGTGGAAATGAATTAGAGTGGATTGTAATGAATTAGAGTGAATTGGAATGAATTGGAGTGGATTGGAGTTAATTGGATTGTATTCTCTCTTGGATTTTTAGATAAGGACTCTATGCAACTTATTTGCACTTGCGATGGACTGGTGTGATAAAAAATAATGTGTGACACTCGGCTCCTGAGTGTTACTTTGCCTCGTGTGAATTGCAGTACACTCGGCCAAAAAAGTGCTACTTACGGTACTTGTATCAAAAATAACTATTAAAGAATTTCCAAGAAAAAACGAAGCCTTTTTAGAATTTTGAAGTATTCAAGAGGAATTTAATGAGATTTCGAAGATTCGAAAGAAATTCCGGAGATTCAGAAAGATTCCACCATATTGTTAAAATTTCAGTAAGTTTATTTCGACATATTACACGGCATTTCTATGACGGGATGTTTATGGGATTTGGAAGAATTCAAGAATTCCAAAAGATTTCATAGAATCTTCAAGAATTTCAAGGGATTCCCACTGATTTTAAAAGATTATACGGGAATTTTATGGAATTTGGAAGGTTTTAAGGATTTTAAAAGATGTCACAGAATCTCAAAGAACTTCAAGGTATTTCCACTGGCTTAAAATGATTATAATACGAGTTTTTGACAAAGTAGTTTCACATTTAACTAAGCAGTAGAATGTTCGATAACAAAAGGTGAATTATTAAGAAAAAATTTAATAGGTGATATTTCAACCAATAAATTTTTTTATTTTATATTTTAAAAACAATTTCATTCGGCCACAAATATGAATTATTGGATCAATCTAATTTTTTTCTATCAATAAAGAGGAATTGACCTAATCAGTAACGTCCACTGACCGAATCAGTCATTTTGGATGAACAAAACACTTACTTTCATTAATTAAATGAGTCATTTACAAAAATGTAATCAATATAACTTTCACTAATTAAATCAGTCATTTTTATTGATCTAATCCGTAACTTTCAATGTGGTAGTAAGTCATTTATGGTTAGTATTTATAATTTATTTATACGTAGGAATTTAATTAACTATTTAGATTTATAGAAATAATTTTACTATTTTATTATAGCAGGTAAATTAGTCACTTCTTTTGACAGAAAATGAATAATATCAGGTTGAAAGATGAACATTTTCTTGCGTATTAATACGCGCTTATGTTTAAAAGTTTGCTTCATAACCTACAAATGATATTTATCAAGTTATTACATCTATTATAATTGCGATTATATTGTAGAGGCTTCTTTGGAACAAATTCATAGTTTTTGATTCCTTTTGCAGCTGCTTATAATCCAAACATTTTTTAGTCAAAGCATGCACGATTAATTTAATCAGTAAAATAAATTTTTAGATGAGTGAGTGTACGAATTATGTACACTATACAATATACATTATAGGTACACCCATGCAACGTGTCAGAGTGAACGGCGTGTGGATTTGCGGGCCGACGACCAGGGGTTGACCAGTTTGATGGTCATCGTCGAAACTTCAAACGAGGGATGTCCATCACGATCGATCCTCAATCTCGCATTTCACTCTTGAAGTAAATGCGCCGTTCAATTGGGTTCAAAAACCATTCAGTCAGAAAAAAATTTTGCTCATCCCATACTATTGTTTAAAGGACTGCAAAAAATAGATATTTTACTGCACAAATTTCCAAATTGAGAGTCTTGACACATTTTTCTTTAAATTGAATAATGTCTGATTCAGTTTTTCTATGATATTGAACCAATCTTTTTCACCGTGGAACATTTGAGCAAAAGTTTTTTTTTCTTAATTTCTACTGCACTTTGAAAATACTTTGATTAACTATAATTAGATTAGTTTTAATAAAAAGTTCGGTGTTAAAACGATTATTTCAGACAAATAATCGTGGAAGAACAAGAAAAATCTGCCTTGGCTTGGATTTGAACTAGGAACGCCACTATCTATCCCGGTTCAAATCCGGGCCAAGGTGGATTTCTCTTGTTCTTCCAAAATTATTTTTCCAAAATAATCGTTTTAACATCGAAATATGTATTAATCAAAAATTTAAGAACTTGGACGTTACTATCTTCAAACTGTAATAACATTTTCCAAACACTAATTAGATAGAAGAAGATTGGCTTTAGAGAAAAATGTAAGGATTTGTTTCGTATATCCTGCAATAACAAATTTTTCTTTTTGAGTATTTGAAGGCTTTTTTAAATACAAAAAATCATTAATGCCGTTTTATGAACGTCGCCTTTTAATTTCGCGAGACTCCCCCTCACGCACGAATTGCTTTTCCATTACTATTTCCTCTTTTTTCGCGCTTTCCAGTTTCAATTGTTATTTGGTCGGTGGTTAATTTCGATGGTAAAGTCCGTCCGTCACCGTTAGGATAAAAGCCACGCCCGTTTTCCTAAACCCACGTTTTTCATTCTCCGGAATTCATTTGGCACACTTTTCTTTTTTCTTTTCGTACATCCCAGCGCCTTTTTTCGTATGCCGAATACCTACAAGTTATTAAACCCCGAAAACGACGAATAATATGAGTTTTCATCCAAAAAAAATTTCCCACTGAATCAATGCATAAAAAATATCCTACTTTACTTTAAGCTTTTTACTGCGAAAATTATTTTAATGTAGCAATTATACGCGCCACGTAGTACGCCGGAAACTTTGCATTGCAAATTATTAATCTAAAAATATTAAACATAACTACAATGATTTTTACACCGATTAATGTAGTAAAGGGATTGGAAAATTAGAACGCTGACTCAATAATAATTTGCTCATCCATTGAATTTGTCTAAATTCCCTAACTCCTTGCAATATTTTTAAATTCCGTATATTTCAGGAATTCAGAGATTTAAAAGGATTTAGAATATTGAAAGAATTGAAGAAAATAAGATAATTTCAGGAATTTCATGAATTCCTTAAATATTCTAAATGAAGAAAGTTGAAGGAATTCAGGAAATCCAGAGAATTTCAGGAATTCAAGAAATGCAGAGACTTCAAAGAACTTCAGGGATTCAGAATCTTTAAGGATTTCAAAGAAATCAAGAACTTTAGAAAATGTCGGGAATTCTAAATATTGACGAAATTCAGGGTGTTCAAAGGTTTCAGGGAATTCAAAGGACTTCATAGTATTTAGGGAATTCAATCAATTAGGAGAATATTCAGAATGTTCAAATGTTCAACCCTTGATTTCTCCGTATTTTCTGAATTCAGAAAGTACGGAGAAATCAAGGGTTTTGAGATATTTAAGAAATTCCGAGAATTTCATAAATTTAGAGAACATAAGGAATTCAGGAAATTTGAGGAATTTAGAGGATTCAAGGAATTCAGAATATTCCAGGAATTCAAGGAGTTCGAAAAATTTCAGGGATTTCAGAGCGTTTAGGAAATTTAAGGAATTCCGAGGATTAATGTAATTTTAGAGAATTAAGGTAATTCGAAGTATTTGTGCAGTTAAAGAAATTGAAGAACTTCAAAGCCTTCGTGGAATTCAGTGTAGTTCAGAAATTCAAAGGATTTTAGAACATTCCAGGATTTCAGAGAAGTCAATAAATGCAGAGAATTCCGAATATTAGAGAAAATCAGGTTATTCAAGAATTCAAGGATTTCAGGAAATTATGTTAATGTCAAGGATTTCAGAACATTTAGGGGTTCCAAAAAATTCTGAGAATTATAAGACTGCTAGGAATTCAGAACATTAAAAGAATTCAGGAAATTCAGAATATTCAAGAATGTCCGACAATTAAAGGAATTCAGAGACTTTAAGTAATTTAAGAAATCTACCAACTTTGCATTACTTTAAATATAAAACTTTCAATTCGAAGAAAGAATTGAAAATGTTTAATATTAACTTTCTTATATAATAAACTAAGAAGGTTGAAGACTCCACTTCTGTTAACAATTAAAAAACTGTACTTGTAATCGATTTGAATAATTAGATTATTTTTACTGAAATTAATATCAGAAGTTAACAAGTTTAAAGGATTTCTTTATTCCAAGTATTTTAAGTCATCAAAAAATGAAAAATGTATTAAGCGAAGAAGAAAATTAAAAAAACATAGTAACTTACACGGAGAAATAGATATCTCACAATGATATCGCAAAATCTCTGTATTGATATAAAGCGCAATATGATGTTGTACAAGCAGGTTCCGGAGATTTGTGCGATATAATAAAGCACTAACATCGCTTGGCCACTACTAGAACCCTCGTATATTTAATATAATAAAATAATAGAATAATGTAAAATCTTGCAATGTACGATATCACGATCTTGCGCTATTATAATGCGATAATTACTACTATATATAGCGCAGGAATTTCGCTATATATTACAATTCATGCGATATCGTTTTCTATGTGTAGAAACCAAAACGCCCAATACGTTCATCTAAGACATATTAGTTTCCAATTATTAGTTTCGCTTTGTTATACAATTTTAAAGATTCAAAACAGATCCAAAACAATTTTATATATTATCAATTGAATTTTTTACACTCATGTGCTTCTGAACTTTAAATAATATAAAAAACTAATTTAAAAAAAAGGAATAAAAAAATAAATGTATGTCAAATTGAGATGAGGCATTACTAATGGAACAAAAGGTTGTAATCAGCGCCTGCTGGTCAATTTTATTTTCATTGCATGTTGATATAAGAATAAATGAAATGGGTCTGATTAGGTTTTGGAAAGCTGAAAGGGAAAAAGTGCCAGCGAGCGATCAGGTGTAAGGGATCAGAGATCGCACATGTTGCATTCTCGTGGCTCCCCTGCGAAGGATTCGACTTAAGCTCATGGTCGTGCTTAATTATGCGCTATTATTGGCCTAATAGGATCAACGTTGATCCGCAACAGTGTAATCTTGATCTGGTGTCTTAAAACTTATTTAAAAATGGAGGTTTTATATTTGACGGGGTGACTAAAAAACTTTATGATCAAAATTCCCTGACTTTCCCTGATTTCAAAATACGGAAATCCAGGTTGCAGTGTAAATCAAATTTTACCCAAGTAAATGAATTTTCAATTAAAAATATAAATTTTTAGTGAATAATGCAATAGAAGATATTTCAACCAAAAATATTTCAATTGTAAATCAAAAACATTTAAATTTCATAATATAAGACAAATTTTCAGCGAAATAGTTGAACCGTCAACCAAAGAAGATAATTTTTCAACCAAGCAGGTGAAATTTCAAACCGAAGACAAATTATCAACAAAATTAGTTGAATTTTCAACCAAAAGTGATTTTAGTTACATTTTGAACAAAAATTGCAGTTGAATTTTAAACCCGCAAAGACGAATTTGTGCCAAAACAAAGTTAAACTTTTTTAACAAAAAATTATTACTTTTTCACAAAATTGTTCAATTTTTAAACGAAAACTACAATTTTTAACTAAAAACATAATCCTGGAGAGGAAGAAACTGCAAGAAATAGAAATAGAAATGAAAGGCAAATAAATTACTAACAAGAATATATATGTGAATGATGGATATAAATATACAAAATTTAATCAAGAATGTTAGTATACGGAAACAAGTTCAGGTATATATATATATATATATATATTTATATATCTGTGCAGAAAACTCGATCTCTTGTTGGAATCCCTACACAATAAGCATTTTGCATTTTGATTGCACAACTTGATTCTGAAATTCATGTTTTGAAAATTTGTCCTTAATGTATTTCTGTAATGAATTTATTATTAATACAGAATCAAAGTTTCAATAACAGAATCACATATCACATATTTTATTTTCAAAATCTAAAAACATTACAATTTTGTGCATACTGCAATCCATTTCTTGTCAATAGATTTGATAATTCTAACTCCACATTAAATCGAAAAGACCTTGAGTTCTTAAATAATAATTGAAAACAAAACTCCTTAAAAAATTTCATCATATAATTATGTTTGACTCATTAAATGCTAAATATACTAATTTTACCTGAAACAATTTAATTAATTATTAATTTATTTGAGGTTAAGTTCAAATGAGCCCGCAGAGTGTAATTACTTACTCTCATCTTCCTCGCGCAGGTTTCGAGGTATACTGGCTGGTATTTGATGCCTCCGAACACGTAACTTACTCGCATTATGCATTTTTAATCATTGATAGAATATTATAAACGAGTAGTATGTATATAAATTTCACTGCACTATCACAAAACATCAAACAACACTAGTTCTGCGAGCGCATAGAGATGGCGTTTCATTGGGAAATCGGTCTGTCCCGGCCGGGACCA
>NC_046665.1:60701118-60726066 GCF_010883055.1 Belonocnema kinseyi
TGGACACAATTATTAAGATCGATTTTAGTAATTGCACCATTAAGCCATTTCCCTTTCGGGTTAGGCGTGACTCACTCGGTGAGGAAAGGAGTGATGTGGGGTAGGGATAGAGAATTTTTAGTTTGATCCAGAATTCTCGTGTTACTTATGTAAATAACACGTTCGTTCCGCAACACTGCTCTAACTCAGGTTGCTGATCAATCTCTCTAGCAATGACAAGGTCTTTTGTTTCAGACGTCATTCACTCTACTGACACTCTTTTTATTAACTATTTGCAGCCATACTTTCCTATCCTGGCATACTTCTCTAGCTTCTTTTATGTCCATGCATTTTTTCATGCAGGCTCTCGTATTTTTGTGACTTCTTATTTCTCTTCTAACTAAGGTCTCATTCACACATTCTAACCATTCTTTCTGCGGTCTACCTCTAGGCACGCTGCCATTTACTTTACCTTGATACACTTGTTTCGTTAGTCGTTCATTTGACATTCTCTCAACATGTCCGAACCATCTTAACCGATTTCTTTCCCATGTGACTAGTAGCGTCTCTTCTGCACCACATTCTTTTAGAATTATCTCGTTACTTACTTTGTCCATCAGAGTTTTCCCGCATATTATGTGCATGAATCTCATGTCAATTGCGTTAATTTTACTCTCATCTTTTTCTTGATAAGTCCATGTCTCGCTACCGTATATTACAGTCGGTGCAAATATAGAATTATGTATTGCCATTTTATCTTTAATTGATATATTTTTACTTCTGATAAAGGGAACTGCTCTACCAATAACCTTCTTACCTTCGTTTATGCGTCTATCCAATTCCTCACCTATCTTCCCGTCCCTAGTAAATAAGCTACCAAGATAAACGAACTTGTCAACTTGTTCAATTCTCTCATCATTTAATAAAATATTGCATAGTGTTTTCTCACTTTTTCTTTCGAACACCATAGTTTTTTTTTATTTGCGTTAATTTTGAGGCCCATGCTCTTCATTCTTGCATCTAGTTTCCCATTCACTTTTACACACGATTTGCTACCTGTATATATTGTTTTTATAGCTTGTAGGAGCCATCCGTTGACTCCATACTCTTTCAGGACTTCCCAAAGTTTACTTCTATCTACCTTATCAAAAGCTTTTTCTAGGTCAACAAATGCACAAAAAAGTTTTTTTTCCTACTCTAAAACTTTTTTCTGTTATTTGCCTTAAGCTAAATAGTTGATGTGTACATGACCTTCCTGGCATAAACCCACTTTAGACTTTCCAAATCTTTGCTTTTGCTATTTTCTTTACCCTACGAATGAGTATTTTTGAGTATATTTTACTTACCGTGTAGGAATCCAATCAGGGATCCGGCCGGGTCCCAGCCGGATAGCTCCGCTTTAAGCCGGGCGCTGCTCGGGGAATCCGGCCGGGATCCGGCTAAAAACATCAACGGTAAACTGGTCGGATCCCGGCTTCAAAACCGGCCGGGATCCGGTCGGGTAATCCGGCCAAAAAGCGGTTAAGAAATGTTTTATTCAGGCGAGAAATTGGTAACTTGTTTTGTCTTTTAAGGCTCACCGTAAAGATTACGGTGAACTTTAAAAGTCAAATAAAGTAAACCAATTCTGGCAAGAAAATTGGAGTAGAATATTATTCCCTGATGATAGAGTCTCATAGCAGTTTGGAAACCACGTGGTGATTTAAGGTTTGGAAGAAAGAAAGTAAAAACTGTATACACAAGACTATATTTTAATTTAAAATAATAATTATTCGCGCACTAAGTGGGGGATTCAAACTAATTACTGAAATAAGGTTGATTTTAACTACGAGTCTCGATTTTATTTGCGAACTTCGAAGAGACGACGCGACCTGAGTGCAAGGAGCATTCTCGTTCCAGGTGCGAAACTAAAAATTACTGAGTGTCTATGCAGACGACAGACACAGCAGGCGCTGTATATGGCGGTAAATTTGAAATTGTACAGGCTTAACGTTGTCTAAATATAGAGAAGTTCATTAAAATTGTTTCATTTCTGTTGTTGCACATAGCAGAATCGATAAAAGTTTAATTTAAAATGTTAAATTATTTGAAAAAATTTAATGTTTTTTTTTAAAGAATTTAAGAAAGCTCATTTTTGTTTCACTGATCTAATGTATCTTTAAATTATAATTTTCAAATAATAATTCATCTAGCATCCATAATTACATCTTTGATAAAATCCCGCTTCTTAAAAAATGTGTAATTTCTACAAAAACATTAACCTGACCAGTGCCCAGTCGGCTCCCGACCATGGGATATAACCAGGGTTGGCCCGGCCAGTAACCGGCCGGCCCCAGATTACGTGATTCGAAAAAAATGTAGCCCGACCGGCTCCCGCCCGGTTCCTGTCCATGAAACCCAGCCAGGGGTAGCCCGGCCGGGATCCGACCAGAAACCTTGTTGTATTAGAGCCAACCGGGGAAATTTCTACACGGGTTACGGTACTTAATAAGCTGATCCCTCTGTAATTATTGCAGTCGCTGGCCTCCCTTTCTCTCGTATATTGGTACAATAATCGCTTTTTCCAATCGTCTGAGACTTCTCCCATCTCGAAACATAAATTTATCAATTCGCACAGTCTATGTGGTATGCACTCGCCACCGTGTTTAAGCATTTCAGCATTAATACCGTCTACCCCGGCAGCCTTACCGTTTTTCAAGTTCTTAATTATATCCCTAACCTCAGTGACACAGACTTTCTCAATTGAGACTTCTATCGCATCGTGTTCAACATCGCAGTTAATATTAATAATAATAATAATAATAATAATAATAATAATACTAACAGGAGTTTTTTTAATCGCAGCAGATTTCAAACATCGTATTGGATTGACCTACAACATCCTAATCTCATCAGTCACTTGACTTAAAGTGTATACACTGTCGAGTCCATGGAATTGTAATGATGCAATCATCGAAGTTACCTTGAATTTTCAAAAATTCCACGAAATTTGGTTTAAGATACCGCACGAAAAGTAGTCAAGTGGACATTCCAGGAAAAGAATTAAGTTTGAATTATCAAAGAAATATTATTCTATCGCCCGTATTTGTATACCGATATTTTCTTGGTTCAATGCTATTTCTTTCCTTGTTAAAAATTTGAATTTAAAATGATTTTGTGGCATTTCTTTCTCATTATCATATTTCAAGATTTTATCCAAAGATAAATATCTAAGATTTGCGAAGCGACAATTAGTTGACAATTAGTATTACCTTCCTAAGCACTAAATTTTAATTATTTACATTTTTTACTAATTTCAGCCAGTGACTGCGAATTCACTGACCCATCACTAAAAAGGAACTGATTTAAACTGACACGCTTTTGAAAGAAAATGTGACATCTTGGGATTTATTATGATTACATATTGCACGATTAGGATTTCTCTTTTAAAAACATGATAAAATGGCTTTATGTCGTCAAAATAATTTTCACAATATAATAATGAAACAATATTTCCTCTACGAAACCCTAAGTTACATTTCCTCCAATCATATCACCTACACAATTTCCTTTCCACCTCGACGCATGCAATTCCTGGAAGAAATGACAGAACGAGACTATCGTTATATCCACCTTTCTTTTTCCTCCCACCTGCTCCAAGGAAACGAAGTGAGAGTGACTCTAGTCGATGAAAACGATGTCGACTTTGCGTCGCTCTGATGTACAGTGGATTTGGTGAGACGAGCTTTCCTTGTGTGCTTCTTTTCTACTTTTCTTTTTCTTTTCGTATACGTGTAAAGGGTGAGAAGGTTTTGGGAAAGGAGTGAGTTTCGGGAATGATGGCTGGAAGAAAGGGGGCAGGGAAGAGGGGTTTCTGTGGGAGTTGGGTTGACGATGTTGGGACAGGGGTAAGCGCGGAGAGACTTCAGCAAGGAAGAACGAGCGTTGCCATCGCTACGGCGGGTATCAGCTCGCCTTCTGGTTGGCCGAGAGAACCGGCCCGCGAGAACCCACAGTAGTGAACGGGGTGCGGGGATTCCCCGTGCGAGGTATTGACTCGCCGCGAGGAGAGAGGAGGCCCTCACTACGCAGGCTCATTCAACATGGCCGACCCTCCCGTGGACTCACGCATAACTAGCCCTCGTACACTTTACAAGACACACATACACTTTTCCTCCTCGCTCTCTCACACCAACGAATCTACCCACTCACTCGAGCACTGTTTCCCGAATTGGCTCCACATTACTTTCCTATCAATTATTTCTATCCCGGAGCGGAGGTACGATCTCTGATTTTTCAGAGGATAGGAATTGAGGGGATGGTAACAAGGGAGGAAGCTTAAGGATCGGGATTCAAGTGAAGGGCAGCTCAATTTTAGATTTTTTTAAACTAGGGTGTTTGAGGTTCAAAAGGACTTTTTGGTCAGATTATAAGGTTAGGGATGAGAAAGGATATAACAATGAATTTTATTTTAAACAATCAAAGAAAAAATTAGTTTTTATCAGAATGAATTTTTTGTTCCGAAGAAACTGTAACAAAAAAGAACTTATCTTGCTGGAAAAGAACCCAAAATGATAAATGGTTTCTAAAGAAAACCAAAGTATGGATTTAAACCGTTAATAATGCATATTTTACTTTATAATTTGGAACGAATAATATTGCCCTGGGATAAATAAAGAAATTACAAAATATACAAAAATATTTCGAAGAATTTGAAATATTTGAAGGTACTTTAAAATTTCCAATCGATTTCAATAATTTTAAGGTATTTGAAAGGATTTAGGAGATTTAATTGTATTTCTAAAGATTCAAAGGAATTTCAAAACGATTTGAAAGATTTCGAGGGATATCAAAAGATTTTAATGTATTGGAAATACTTCAGAGTATCTCAAGACTCCAAGATTTTCCAATTGATTCCAATAAATTTATAAGATTTTTAAGGATTTCCAAGATTTTATGGTATTTTTAAATATTTCGAGGAATTTCAAACAGAATAACCAGATTTCAAGGGATATAAAAAGGTTTTAAAGAATTAAAAATATAGTTGAGAGTATTTTAATACTCCAAACATTTTTCAATACATTTCAATAAATTAAAGGATTTTAAAGTATTTCAAATATTTTCTGGTATTTTCAAAGATTCCGAAGAATTTCGAAGAGTTCTTAAAGATTTCAAGGGATATTTCAAAAGATTTCAAAGAATTTTAATCATTTGAAAGTTTTTTAAAAGTACAATATTTTCAATCGATTTCAATAATGCAGAGGTATTTTAAAGGACTTCTAACATGTTATGGTATTTTTAAAACTTTTAAGAAATGTTTAAGAGATTTAAAGATTTTGAGGGATATCAAAAGATAGAAAAGAATTTCAAATATCTGTGGTTATTTTAAAAACCCAAGATTTTCCAATCGATTTCAATAATTTGAAGCCATTATACATTAGTTATTCTCGAAAGAAAGATAGTATACATTAAATGTGACAGTTTTTAAAGTAATGTTGCGCGGTACTATTTGAAATTGTATAATATACATATACACTTGCAATATTACGTAAATATTAAATTATTTAAAGAAGTTAGGTATATCTATTATTCAATTTAATTTGTTTAAAATAGAATAAAAAACGTTTGTCAATATTCATCTGTATAATTATTCATAAAATTTGTCGATTTCGAATAAGCCTGTGCTTTTTGGCATATGCGCAGTAGAAAACGTCGGCACCCGCCAATGGCCATCCATCGGATATTAAAGAACTAAAGAGGAACCCTAAAAAATAGTTTCTATAGAGCCTAAGTTCCAAAGGGCCAACTTTTACTTGAGCCGCAACAATAATAAACCCTCAGTTGTTTTTCTGATCGCTTTATGTAATAAAAGAACGATAAGCAGCGGTGAAGCGCCGGAGAAGAGGGGAACGAACAGAAACTGTAAAATGGAGCCAAGGAAAATCTGGGGGTAATTGGACTCGATATCTCGACAATGTATTAGCTTGCAGATGACTTAAGTCTGATATCACATGGACCAAATTTTCGTGAAGTTGAACAAACTCGTATGCTTTAAACAACCGAAGTTTGGTTGGTATAAATCTGCATAATATACTGCACAAATTTTTATTTCAGGCTGGACAGGTTCAAGTTATAACTTTTCAGGGAATACCTAGAAATCAGTATAAAGTCAGGGATTTTAAAAAAAGTCTTGCAAATGTCAGGGAATTTCTATAATGACAAGGGTAATAACTAAGGACATTTTTTATTTAAATTTGAATGGTTTATTCCACTTATAAAAGACTATATATGTATCTAAAAATGTTACAAGATTAAGATTCTGGTCTTTGAATATTGATGGTCAGGGAAAGTGGAAAATTGTTTAGGGAAAAATGAATGAAGTTTAAAAATGCAGTTTTGGGGATACCTTATCTGTCTCTGTATTTTTTTGAAAATAAATCTATCAAACTGCGTTGGAATTGCCTATTTTTTAGAAAACTTGAAATGACTGTGTTAAATTTTACTAGATATCATTCAATTTCACAGGAATTTTCCATGTTTCTCATAGACTCGCACTTTGCCGTTTATAAATTTCGCAAAGTTGTCTATAGAATTTTAAAAGATATTGCTAAATTGACTAGGATTTAATAGGAATAAACAAAATTTAATCAGATTCCGTTAACTTAGTTGCTATATGCATTAACTACACCCAACTCTCGGTTTAGTAACACTGTCAGAGATTTCCTCGCATTGACCTTGTTACTAAATCAGGGGAATCGAAACGTAAAGCGTCAGGGCCACCTGAACCGTTTCCAACTGGAATGCATAATATTGCGCAATATAGTCAACTGATTACACACCCACAGCGTCTTTCCACTACGCTGCTTGTGTTTTTCAAGCAAGGTTGAAGTCGAAGGATTTTTAGGACTACAGAATTCCATGCAGATTTAATTCAATTTCGGATTTTAATTTGAAAAAATTTTAAAAATTGAATGGAATATCACGGGATCGCATAATACAATTTAATATGATTTTATTCTATAATTCATGCAAAATTGCGAACTGTCTACTATTGAATTTCAAGGATTAGAGCCATGAAATGATAGTATTACGTTATAACTTTTGCCATGGAAAATTATGCAAACATTTCAAAAAGACTAATTAACGAGTATACACAAAATAAATTAATTTTATTCATCGTTAAAGAGAACCACTTTACCGTCTGTCATTGCCCCTTTTTAAACTTCATACGAACATTCCCAGTTCAACTCGTAACGAACAAAAGAAGTCACAGATGTCCATAGTACTATCTATTGTATCGACGTAGTACGCTTTCAATTCATGAATGAACGCCGAAAACGAGGAATTTCTCATTCAAGTATAGGGAATCGGGGAAGTACTCATTTGATCGCCGTCTACCTGCTTGCTTTACCCCCTCCACCCAATTTCCTCTAATATAACTGAGGGATTGCCTGTTGCCAGACGCTGTCACCTACCCTTGCCCCTTTCTCACAAAGGTCAGCGACAACTAGTCATTTCGAAATATTATATTTGAAAATTACGTTTTTTGATGATTCCAATGATTTTTCACTTGTCCTTAACAAGTTGAAAATTAGAATAAGTGTAAAATGGTATTTGCCGCCGTACCTATAAGTTAAAATCAGAAATTCTAAACTGACAAATAGCTAAAAATGAGTCACTGACAATCAGTGAAAGGTTACTTATTGATTCAGGAAAATAACCACTTTTGACGGTTGGCAGCACTGCCCCATGCCAATTTAGCAATCATAATAAAATAATATTTTAGTACATTCAAACAAAGAATCATATAGTGAAAACTTAAATATATATTTTCCGCAGTTAATTCAGCAGACTTACAGCCCGAAAATTAGAAAATTTATTTCATTAGGGAATTATTCTTGCTACTGAAATAAAAGAGTAACAACAACGCTTAACTTAAAAATTTAAAGGTTATAATGTTTCACATGATTTACTCTGGTGTTACTGAACTGATTAGTCAATAAGTCTGAAATCATTGATTAATCAGTGAAATGTCTAACTACTATTTCAATCAGTGAATTTTTCACTGATTCATATTTAGAGAGTACCATCAAAATAGCACTTACATAAATTAGCGTTAAAATTTACATGGTAAAATCTTTTAGAAAATCAAAACACCACTAATCTGCTAATATTTTTCAAAATGTATTAGAATATAAATACTATTTTTCATTTCTGAAGCAAGTCCCCGTGCAGAAATCGCCCGATTTCAAACTTAATACCAATCTGGCCCCGATCTGGCCCTGATCGGTAGAACTCTGTAGCCCATACCTGGACCCGACTGGGCCAGACCGATTTTCTACTGAAACGCCATCTCTATGCGCTCGCAGAACTAGTGCTGCTTGATGTTTTATGATAGTGCAGTGAAATTTGTACACATACTATTCGTTTATATTATTCTGTCAATTATTAAAAATGCATAATTTGATGAAGTCACGTGTTCGGAGGCACCAAACACCAGTCAGTATACCTCGAAACCTGCGCGAGGAAGATGAGAGTAAGTAAGTAAAATATTTAATACAATCGATTATGTTATTGAAACTTTGATTCTGTATCAATAATAAATTCATTACAGAAATACATTAGGACAAATTTTCATAACATGAATTTCAGAATCAAGGAGTACAATCAAAATGCAAAATGCCAATTGTGTAGGGATTCCAACAAGAGCTAGTTACTCAACTGCGCATGCGTCGCATTCGGCATCAAATTGTTTTCGTACGAAGTTTAAAATGCTAAACAAAGTTATTTTTCTTTTTTATTATAAACTATGTCATTTCAGCTTATAAAAATGTCCATTAGGTCGAAATTAATAGTTAACAATAAAAATTAATTAAATGCATATTCTGTAAATAATATTTAAAATAAACAGAAATATTTAATTCAAAACTTTTCATTTTTGTTTAAAAGTTGTTTTATCTATATTGCTTACTAACAGACTTGAAAAATTAAAACGATAGAATAAATGATAGCTCAATTTTTCGGCGAAAATATTATCTACGACCACCTTCTCGAATTTCTCAAGAAGTAATGCAATTGACAGAAAATTGAACTTCTTTACAGTAAAATTCATAAAAAATTGACATTTTCCTCGAAACTGATACTATCTACAATAATCTTACGTTTCTCAAAAGTGTAATTAAATTTTTTAGTCTGAAACCTCTTCTTTTGGTGCATGTCGTACTTTAATTTTAAATTAAAATAACTTAATTGGAAATTTAAAATATTAAGGTGGCCTTCGGAAGGAGAGGACCATTTGATAGTTTTGAGTTTACTTATATTAAATCTCCATTCGTGAAATTCACGAATGGATTACATTGAGACTGATCGTGTACTGATCGGGAACCGATAGGGCACCGCTTGGATTTCCCGATCGGGTGTCCCGACCTGGCCCCGATCTGGGCGTGTGTTTCACCCGGCATCTGGCCCCTACCAGGAATCCCGATCAGGACCCTATATGGACTAGTCTGGCCCCGATCGGGGCCGGATCAAAATTTCTGCACGGGTCCGAGCCTTCATTTGGTAAATACTGAAAACTAAAACATTTGTACTACGGAACCTTATAAATTAAAGAAACTTCACTTAAAACAGAAAAGAATTTAGTCATCAAGAAAAGGTGTTTTGAATTTAACCATTTTTAAATTTATTATTCTAAATGGTTTTGTTTTAAATCTAAGCGTACGAAATTATCTGTTGTGTAGATGTTTTAAAATAGTAGAACATCAATGTGAAAGACTTGACAGTTCCATAGTTTTCAGTTTCACGGGTTATTAATTAATTTCCGTAGGAATTTTCAAAGCAAACCTTTTTTCGGTTTATTAATTTTAATACAAAATATGTAGTCTATATTAGTCCTAATAATGTAAATAGCAAGAAAATATGAGTGAATAAGTTAATACAAAGGACTCCTTATGTATCTATGATATAATAGGACGCACACTCATTGTATCAAATATATAATCAAAGCCCATCTTTTATTATAAGAAGTTTTTTTCACATTTGATTTATTGAGTATAATATATAACATAGTTATTTACTTATATAAAAAATTTCAAATTTACTCTACTAGACAATTTAAAGTTATAGACATTCTCTGACTCTTATACACTTTTTGTCCTTTGAAACCCTGACTTTTCGAAAAATTATGTACATGCCGATTACTACGATGATTTATATTTCTGTTATCATTTAGGAATTTATGGAAACTATTTGTAATTTTCAGAAACCGCTTCTGAAGTTAAATAAAAATTTAGTAAATTTACTCTAAAAGTTACTGAATGTCGTTTTCAGAAACCTAATGTCGCAAATTTCAGTTACTTTAGTATCTTAAATGTGTCCGAATTTTTCGTACATTTCTAACAATGTATCGCTGAAATCGCCGAAAAACGTAGATTTCGAATATAATATTCCTGAATTACTAATTCCAAAATTAAAAACATGTTATCATACTTATTTTATTCCTCATTAGTTCAAAGGGACCACCAAGCTGACAAGGGTCGGTGACAGCGTCTGGCGATCCCTCAGATACATGAAGGGGAGTTTGTTAGAGGGGATAGAGCAAGCAGGTAGCTGGCGATCAAATAGGCATCGCCCGAGAATCGTAATATTCAGAATGTATTATTTTCCTTTTTTTTTCAATTTTTTTAAAAGACTAGCTTTGACGCTTTACATCGGAGAGACACATCTGAAATATGCAAGCACCCGCGAGACATATAAGTCTCCTATGTTCCTCCTGCTCTCTTTTTTATTCCTTTTTATTCCTTCTTCGTGTCTCTCGCGATGATGACTGCCCACGAGCTACAGAAACGCCAACGCCTTGAACAAACTGCTTCCGGCTAGTTTACGCCGGAAGCGGATTTTCCACGATATTTTTTACTTTTTCTTTTCGACTTTGGAACTGCAAGCGCGGCAGCGTAAACGTTTTAAAGTGTTTCCTCGCACTATGATTCTCCAGGGACTAAATTATTTCCGAGTGCTCCACTCGCACTACGAGAAATTCAAATGCTCTTTCACATTTCTGTATTCCGATTTTTGGTATAAGCCTAAGTCTCTCATTTTAACAGGCCACTTTTTATATTTTTATTGCTTTAATAAATACTGATGTCGTTTAAACAAAAACATTTTATTACTTACCCACACGGAGAAAACCATATCGCATGAATTGCAATATATACCGTAATTACTGCGCTATATATCGTAATTATCACATTATAATAACGTAAAATCGTGATATCGTACATTGAAAGATTTTACATTTTATTATTATTTTATTACATTATATATATACGAGGGTTCTAGTAATGGAAAAGCGATGTTAGTGCATTATAATATCCTAAAAATCTCCGGAACTTACTTGTACGTTATCATATTGCGCCTTATTTCAATGCAGAGGTTTTGCGATATCATTGTGCGATATCTTTTTCTCCGTACAGGGAAGTTATTCGATTAATGTTTACGATAGGTATATATGAGTGAGAATCTCTATATTGAAATCATTTTTAACAGGAACTATTTTTTTCTTAAAAGTATTTTGAAATATGTGCTTTAATATCCAAAATATTGATTGATGGTAAAGTGGACAATTCTAAAATTACAGTCTAAAAATATGTATTTTAAAGATGGAAAAATGAAATTTATTAAATTTTAAATATGTTTAAATAAAAAAGATAAAATTTTGTCAAAATTTTTGTCAAAATTTTTGTATTTAATTCATAATTGAAAGTTCTTAAAAAAAATTCGAAGTTCTACAATTTTTTAAGATTTATAATTGAAAGTTCTTAAATTACGAAAATATACGTAGAATAGCAAATTCTTCAATTTTCAAGAAATACATTCTAAATACAGTGAAACTCTTCCTTAGCGCGAATTCCGGGGCTGACGGTGGGTGGGAACTAACTCATTATAGTCCGCTCCGATTTTGTTTGTTCACACCTAAGTGCTCACGTGAGTGACAACCGCAAACCCCCCGCAAGCTCCTGTTACACCTTTCTGCGGCGCGGCGTTGTTTCGCGGAAGGGCAATAGAAGGGAGGGCTATTGAAGGGTGTCACTGCATAAGTGATTTCGAACGCTTATTGAACAGTTCAATTTTTAAGACTTCAAACTTGAAAAATATTTTATTGTTATTCAATTTCAAATATTTTCAATTGAAGACTCTTCAAATATATTTATATATATATGTATATGTATGTATGTATGCATGTATGTATTTATGCACACACATACACATTTGAATATAATGATATTTATATGTATAATATTATAATATTATAAATATATGAAAAAATAACATATATTATGATATAAAAATACTATATTATCATAATATTTATTTGTATAATAGAAAATGATGCAAATTTGAAGGATTTTTTATTCAATTTTTAAGATTTAAAAATATTCAATATTGCAAAAATTAAAATTAAAATTGATTCAATTTAAATATTGTACGTAATAAATAAAATTCTCAAATTTGATCAAGAGTTCTGAATTAAAAATCTCCCAAATTAAAGAATTTTGAAATGAAAAATATTCAACTGCGAAGATTTAAACTTGAAATTTATTCAATGTTAAAAATATGCAAATAAAAAGTCTTAAATTATATCAAGAAGTACTCAATTTTTAATCTTCTAAATTGAGAAAAATTTGATTGTTCTTCCAGGCTGAATATTTTAATTGACGACTGCAATATTTAGTGAGTTTATTTAAAAAATTATTCAATTTTCAATGATTTTCTAGAATACATTTTGTCGGATACTTTCCGCACAATCCTTATATGATTATTTTAATTAATAGCCCAGTTTATAATTTGAAGCGAGTGATTTTTTATTTTCACCCTCATGTAATATATTATTAAGACAATTACAAAATATCAAAATATATCCTCGTTATAATACGCTTAAAATTAAATCAGAAGTCCTAATTCTCCCTTCCTCTAGTTCAAACATAATTCTGAGGGTAAAATCAAGATCGCCAAATTGCATAATATTTCAGGGCACCAGGTGTCTTCGCTACCCCTTTTTGCCGGCAGTCTACTGGTGGTGAAACTTGTCTTGATTTTAATTCACATGAGGATTAAGGACCACCATTAAGACCCAGGATTACATTCTAATTAACAAGGTGTTTGTCGTCTGACCACTCGAACCTAATCCGTTTACGAAAATTTCAATTTCTCGCCTCATCTAAGTAAATTGGACTCTTGAGTTTTATATGTATAATGTATATGTATACCTATGTAAAATTGTATACCTATAAGCGGATAGTCTCAAATACAAAGATCAATTCCAAATTGCAAACAAACGACAGACTTTATCTTTCTCGAGTTCAACGACATCTGTGATATTGACCTAAAATTGCAAAGCTCAATTTTTTATTCAAAATCAATTTAAATTAAGTGTTTAAAGAAAAGGAAACTACATGCAGTTGCACTCGGCAATAGCCTAATTAAGACCTGTACAAGAATAATACGCAGCAAACGTAAGCCTAGCTTTCCACTGTATAAATATAAATTTTTTTTTATTTCGAAAAATATATCAATATATGTAATATATATGAAAGTAGTTGAAAGAAATAAGGTTCTTCGACATAAAAATATCAATTGGAAAATATAATAACTAAATGAAGAAACGACCCCCCTTTTTTTTGCAATTTTTCATGGGTTAATACACACAATTTTTTTTTAATTTGAACTAAAAATGTACAATTATACAATTGTAGAGCTTTATATGAAGACGATGTGATATTTTAATGTTAAATGTTAGATTTTAGTAATATTACGAAAATTTTAATGACAAATAATTAGCTTGCTTTAAAAAAAATACATAAGAAATTTTTTTTGGAAATTTAAATACATTTCAACAACAGTTTAAGTTTGTTAGTATGAACAAATCGAAAAATCATTTATCAAGGATTGTTTGATTCAAAACAAAGGTCAGGAATAAAAATAAAGTTCAATCTGAAAAAAATACATTTAAGAGAATAAGACATTATGAATACCAAGCATATTAGGAGAATCATGCAAAAATTATTAATAGATAATATTCAACGGTGGTTAAAATAATAATAATTATTCATCCGAGACTGTTATTTACTATTAAACAACATATATTTATAATAATAATATTAAATTCAATAGTTGAATAATATAATTAATTGCACCCCCCAATTAGCAAAATTCCCTCCCTCCACATGTGAATATCTAAGGAACATTCAGTTTACCCAACCGCTGCTGAATCAAGCTAAACCATCGTCAGTGCTTGCAGACGATACGATCGATACTCTAAGTACACTTGAACAATATAGAGATACCTTTCGATCGATTTAAAAAATAACATTTCCACCCTTATTAATAGACAAGAAAAATTGAATTTCGACTGATTCAAATAATGCGGAGTCGACGACTGACAAATCAGTCAAAAATTATTTTTTAAATCAGACAATTTCACTCAGTGATTACACCAGGCATTTTACATTATCCAATTTGTTGAATTTTCACATAAAAAACTGTTTTCAACCAAATATTTAAATTTTCCACAAAAGAGATAAACTTTCAACAAAGAAGATGAATTTTGAACCTAAAAATAAATTCCCCACCAACAAAGATGAATTTCCAACCTCTTTTTTAGGTAAGCAACTCATGAATTGTAAAAATTCCAATTGATATAAATATATAGATAGCCCCTTACAGGGTTTTGATTATTGGGTCTTTACGGCAATTAAAAATGTTTGGTAAATCTTTCCATAATATATTTTTTTCAAATGAAATTATGATGAAATGTATTTTCATTATTTTGCAAATAAATGTCTAAAATTGCAAACAAATTCAAACATAACTTCTATGGCAGAATTTCAGATGAAAAAGTAGTGTTATTTTGCCGGCATATAGGGTAATTTCGGACATATGGGGTAAACTTCGCAAATTCCTAAATAGGTATTTTAAATTACTTTTAAGGGGGTTTAAACAGAATCTAGTACCAGTTGAAACCTTAATAAAGTCTTAACTGGTTCTAAATTCTGGTTAAAACCCCCTTACATAATTTAAACAATTAGTTTAAGAATATCCAAATTTACACCACATATCCGAAATTACCCCGTTTGACGGTACATGTTAAACTCCATAAAATATTAATTTGAAATGCGTAGTCCGATTAATAAATTTGGTTGAAAATAAAAAAATAGGGGTCTTCTATTTTCATATAGCCTATATGATACTTTTCAGGCGTTTTCCAAAATTTGAACACATCTCTTTTTTTTACTACCCTATTTTGTATAATAATGTGCATTCCTTTCTACACACAGAAAATTTTTTTCTTGAACCAAGAGAGCTGTTTTCTTGGATATACATGACCCCGGGCAGAAATTTTGGTGTGGCATCGGTTGGGCCCCGATCGGGAAAAATGTGGGCCTGATAGGGTAATCTGTCTAGCGCCAGGCTGTAAATGAAACGCCCTACCCGGCCGGGTTCAGATCTGAGCATCCAAAATGGTGACCCGATCTGGCCCAGATATGGCCCCTTTAATTTTTTATTTCTATAATTAGTAAGATTTCAAAAGTTTTTGTATTAAAATTTTTTCAACTTTGTATTTTACAAAGCTTCAATTTTTCAATATTCTACATTATATATCATTATACATTATATCTCATTTTCAATATTCTACATTACATTATCTGTTTGTATTGCTTAAATTTAACGATGAGAGTTTGCATTTGGAAGAAAACCATTAAGCTTTGACAAACAATGTTCAAATTTAGAGCTATTATATACACACACATACACAAATTAATTTTAATTATAACTATTTTTGAATCTTCTTAATATTCTTTTGGAGTGATTTTTTTTGACTAATGTACATGGGGTACGTGGAGTGAGATTTAAAAAGTGAGGTTATGTTTGAGAAAATAGAAAAAGCATTTAATCTATAATGTTACTAATCCGGAAATGCATACATTTGGTATAAGATAATCTCTATTTTCACAATATCAGCAACAAAATATAAAATTCTAAAAAGCTGGAAAACATCTTTTTATTCATATAAATAGCAAATGCGTTCAAAATGACAACGCTTTCTCGAATAAATTGCTGGAAATCTTCAGAAGCTAAAAATGAATTGTGATGTTGTTTTTAGTGAATTAAAGCTTACCTTTGCCTTTATTGCGGATATAAGAAATCTCACCAACAATTCTGTGATTCCGAACTCGCAATGTACTTTTTGCTTTTTTAAGTGGTATGAAAGAAAAACAATATCACGACGATAACAGAAAACTTGACATAATTTTTTCTAACCTAACCATCTACCAAAATAACTCCATCTACCAAAATATTTAGTTAGAACAATTAAAAAATTGAATTAGGTTAACCATATATTTTTTTGTCCACATAATAATCATATTCTATTATTCACCAATACAAATTTTTATGATTCAGCCAAATTGTTTTCTGAATGTATAATTCATGCGAAAATGCAACTTCTCTCGATATGACGAGACTACACAGTATACATACATGTATATAAACTCTGTATCAAAACGAAGATCATAGAGTGAAATTATACACAATCCAGGGCATATGCACGAGTTGCAACCATCCCCTTTCTCCATCATACACACACATACTCAATTATTCTCTCTCTCTCTCTCTCTCTCTCTCTCACTACCAACCCGATATATCGAGCGAAAGCTCGTTTTGACATATACATTTTGTATGAGTGTGCATTTCTTAATGTGTATTACAGAGTGCATTTGTGTGTATGAATTCAGGTGCAATGCTGTACCTCTTTCCTATATATGCAAAAGTACATAAGTACGCGTGGATCCAGATGTATGTGTGCGCGAGTGTATGCAATCAAACATTGTTCATGATTTAGTCAAATATTGGCGAAATACACAGCTTTGTAGTACCTTCCTCTCACGGTGTATCTACCTATGTATCATCGTGCCAAATAATCCGCGCTAGATTGCACTTCGATTGTCCATTGGTTAAATAGGACTCTTTTTTCAATATCCACGACAAGAATTTTTCCACGTAAAAATGGATAAATATTTGGTTTTATATTTAATGCTCATATTGATACCCACAAATGGTTTATTGTCCTGTCTCAAATTTAAGCGGTTATTAAAGATCTGCCATTAAAAGTTCACATCACTGCCAATTAGAAAAATTGATGTTCACCCTTAACATTCATATTTTCCTGGTTAGCGCATATTTAATATTTAACTATAGGGGAAACATCTAGATGTTAAAGGTTAATTTCTGTGGATATTAAAGATATGCAATGCAGAGAGTTATTGCATCAAAGAATGTATTGAAGAAGAAACAGTACTTGTGTCAACCATTTTACTCCTTCGAAGTAATTTACCGAATTATTATTAATATTTGTCGACAAAATATTAGTTATCATAGTTTTTACACAAGTTCACATACGACACGAAATTGACATTGAACGACATATAAACTTAAAAGCTTCGTCAAGTGGGCGACAGAGGTATTGCTTGTTTCTCTGTACGATTTTAACATCCAAGATGTTTCAGTTTAACACGAAAATAAACAATATTAAAAAGATATGTTCGAAACTTCCTCTAAATGTACTGGAAGTTTATTTCCGAAATGTACTGGAAGTTTATTTCCGAAACGTAAGGCAATTCTACAATACATAAGGTTTAATAGACTGTAGATTCCAAATGCTGGTACTGGTATGGTACCTCACATGTATTGGAATTTTACAAAACAAGCAGTAACATTTATATATCATATTTGCGAAAGGACACATTAATTATCGAAATTTATGAAATTCAAGGAATTCACGGAATTCAAGGATATCGAAGAATTCAAGTAATTCACGGAATTTATGGTATCCAAAGAATTGACGGGATTCGCGGAATCCAAACAAGTCACGGAATTTAAGCATTTCACGGAATTCAGGGATTTGACAAAATTCAAGGAATTCACAGAATACAAGGAATTCACGGAATTCAAGCAATTCATAGACTTCAAGGAATTCAAGGAATTCAAGGATTTTAAGTAATTCAGGGAATTTACGAAATCTAGGGAATTAACGGAATTCACGGAATGTACGGAATGTACGGAATTCATGAAATTTAGTGAATTCATTAAGTTCACGACATTCATGGAATGCATGGAATTCACAAGAGTCCCAAATTCACGAGATTCACGGAATCCAAAGAATTGGCGAAATTCGCGGAATCCAAATAATTCACGGAATTTGAGGAATTCACGGAATTCAAGACTTTCACGAAATTCAAGGAATGGAACGAATCCGTGAAATTAATGAAATTTTCTAAATCCAAGGAATTTAAGGAATTAACGGACTTCACTAGATTCGAGGAATTCATGAAATTCGTGAAATTCACGGAATTTACAGATACAAGAAATCTACAGAATTCATGGAATTCACGGATTTTATGAAATCCACCGAATTGGCTGAATTCATGAAATTGACGGAATACATGAAATTCACGGAATACATGGAATTCACGGATTTCACGGAATTTTATGAATTCCCGGAATTTACCGAATTCATGAAATTCAACGAATTCATGGAAGTTAACGAATTTACGGAATTAACGGAATTCACAGAAAGCAATGAAATCGCGGAATCCAAGTAATTCTCGAAATTTTTGTCATTCGATGAATTTTTGGAACCTAAGGATTTTTAGAAATTTATGAAATTCAAGGAATTCGCGGAATTCAAGGATTTCACGGAATTCGAGGAGCTCGCCGAATTCAAGTAATTCACATAATTCAAAGAATTCACGGAATGCAAACAATTCATGAAATTTAAATGATTCGTGGAATTGATGGAATGCCAAAAATTTCGTGAATTCCTTGAATTCTATAATTTGCTATAATTCCTTGGATTTCAGGAATTCCATTGACTCCGTGAATTCGGTGGATTCCGCGAATTCCGTGAATTCCCTTAATTCTTTGTCCCCTATTTTCGACTTATAAACGCTTTAATAGAAGTATTGGATTTTTTGACCATGACTTCACGATTTACAAAACTTACAATACGTGTATTGCAGTTTACGGCTGGAGAGCCCGGCTTTAAGTCGGGAGCTGGCCGGGGTTTGTGGTCGGAACCTGACCAGCATTGTTACGCTGCGCTGGCCAGCGTCCGGCCATGGAGCATGGCCGGGAGCTGGCCAGGGATTTCGACCGTGGCCCGGACAAGATTAATTGCTGATTTGCGAGATTTAAATAATTCGTGTTTCAATTGTATGAAGAGCATCTGTCACTGAGTTAGGGGATCAATTTGATTCTTTTTTACTATGTAGAATTGGAGCATATTGTTATATAAAATTCCACACGCCCAGCACACTGGCAACATAAACTATATTCACGTAGTCTTTGAGAGACAAAAAAGATTTTAAAAATAAATATTAAATGATTGCGAGTATTTTGACTTTAAATATTAATAGTCCTGTTTAGAGTAAAATACATATATTACATTTTTAAACATTATATTACAAATAAAATTTATAACGCTACGGGGTATCGAACCTACATATATCTATACCTAAATCTAACGCCTAGCAGTCGAGAGTGTTAACCACTGCGCTAAACCGACAAGTTGAAACTCGTTGAAAAAGCCATCCTCATAAGCTACAATTCAAAAAAGTTAAAGTACCAACTTTTAAGTACTCTTTTTCTAATTATTTATTATTATGCGCCGTTATGTAAATATAAAATACACGAACTTTTAACAGGAATATCAGTAAAATACTTTTTTAATAAATCATTTAAATCGATTACAAGTTTTCTTCGCATGATATTTTGTTTTTTCCCGTTTTAGACTATTTTACAACTTTTTACAATGACAGGAAATGTAATTTTTTATGAACATTAAAAAGTTTCAACGACGGGACTCAGAAATTCAATCGTGAACGTTGAAAATTTCTTAATGATAAAAGTTTTTTCGACTCTTGTGTAACGTTTGGTTTTTAGGTGTTCTATACTATTTTACAACGTTTAAGATTGATACAAAATGTAATTTTTTTCTGAACATTACGAATTTCAAAAAATTGTCTTCGATTTTTTGTCACAAAATGCATGGTTTGAAAGGTTTGAACTCATGAAACCTTAAAATTTGTGGTGTGTAAAAGATATTTACCCAATATATTTTCACGCGTGGAACATCCATGCGCGTATACGCATCCATTTTTTATTGAAATCAGAGAAAGTAATTAACATATAAACAAAGTTTAACAATTTTATTATTGCCAATCAGCGCCCGGCCAGCTACCGTCTGAACATGCGATCATAAGATTTGTCCGATGAGAGCCCAGTCAGCCCCCGACTGGGGTTTTGACATAAATTTTGTCCAGCGAATCCCTGACCAGCGCACGGCTAGGCTCTTAAAAAACAAGCATAGCCCGGCCAGTCCCCGACGAGAAACCTTGTTGTACCAGGGCTAACCCGGGCTATTTCGACTACGGGTAGTACATTTTATGTGTTAATACTTTAATCCTTCGTCGGGCATCTATTTTTTCACGCACTCGGTCGGGCATCTATGCCGATATAGTCATTAGCTTTATTTAAACTATTAAGAGATATCAGAAAAATCCAAATAAATGTAAGAAATAATTTTTAGCTCTTTCCTTCACATTCCAATAGTTTTAGATTAAAAATGCTTCAAAAATTAACAAATAAAAAATTCTAACAATAAACAATATGCATTTTCGACCATTTTGCTAAAAAATTAATTTCTCAGCTGTAAATCGTTATTTAAAAAAATATTTCTGGGATTAACTCTTAATATTATAGACTTTCGAAAGCAATTACTTTTATATAAATTGGTTTCAGAAACCATATTTATTTTATCACCTCAAAATGATGTAATTTGAAAAGGAGAAATTTGGGATAAAATTGAATTATTTATAAGAAAATAGTCCTTTTATTGCGAAAATATTTATTTACACAATATAACAAATATAAAAACCAATTGAAAAATGTATAAAGAATTATAGAAAAAAAATACAGAAAAAATGACGAATTCATCATCGATAAAACTTTCACCTATTGTTAATCGGTGGGATAACAATTAATACTGGCTCTCGTTGGTATATTCGAACACAGTGCCTGTAAGTTTTTTTAAAGATGATTTCTAAGTCCGCCGACATGTCCCTTCCGAGATACAAGAAAGTAGGAAACAAAGCATTGACGAATTCGTCATTGATGCCCGACAAAGGATTAAACATCTATACTGGATAATAGAATTAAAAATCAATATCCTATATAGAAATATATATTACCGCGTATAATCAATTATATTTTTCTAATATATATGAGAATTTTATCAAATATAATCTCTAGATTCTAGATGTTAAATTATTATAATCTTCAGATATTAAATTGTCAAATCTTAGATTTTAAAATAGCCAGACGTCAATTTATTCTCATAGGGTATGTCGCGCCGTGGCGCGTGTCACTTGCACAGTAAAAAGTATTAACTAAGTTGTCAAGTGACCATTCGTGCTAAATCACACCTGATTTAGATTTGGTAAATGTGTAAGCTTACATTTCTTTTCCTTACTTGTCACTGCCACTTGTGCAAGCAGAGAAACTTGTCTCCTTCTCTTTTGTTTTTATAGTCTTGTGATAGCTGCACTTTCCTACTTTATTTCGTGTTTAAAAAGTTGGATTTCATTTCTATACTTACGAGTTCATCTACAAAAATTTTTTATAGGTTTATAAATAAGCTTACACAATTATTATATATATTTAAAGTTCTCTAATGCACCATGATTATAATATGGATATTTTTAATGTTGGTTTATAGATTTTATTGTCTCAGATATTATAAAGTTGTATAATCCAAGCTAATAATAATATAATAATCCCTTAATATTCTTTCTAATATCTAGAGATTGTAGTTTTAATGATATATATCGGTGTTCCACACTGAAAAAAATGGTTAGTTGCGACAAGAAGCTCCTTATTAGTAGAGTTGGTTTAAGCTACGACAACTACTTCGATGGCAACAGTAACTAACCAGTTTTCTACGGTAATAAGTCGCCGTTAGTCCTCCTATGAAGGTTATATTAGTGAGGATAGTGATTGTAGACACAACAAATCAATTAGTTACATTTACCAGCAATTTATTTTCCAAGAAATAAAAGTAGTATAAAGGTTACAAGTTTCGGCCCTTGGCGATATTGGCAGAACTAAATTCTGAGCAGTGCTGCCAACATTCGCATCGAAATGTTTCGTCATGATTTCAATGATCGCCATTTTAATCTGAACCTTTACGTATTATGTGTAAACACGTGGAAAATATTGAAGAGCGTCGTATAGATCCTTAGGGCATCGTCTACACTCTACGGCCTACGCTTAGGGCTCCTTTTCACGGAGGCCTGTTTTGAAATAATCGTGGAATTAATATTTTTCATAAGATTTATTTCTAGTTACTTTGTTGTTTTATGGAAAATTTGATTGATTGATAACCTATAAATGCGAACTCGATGTGTCAAATAAACTCAGCGAATACTTCAAAACAGACCTCCGTGAAAAAGTACTCTAATTTGTATAAATACATCATCGTGACAATTCAGCTTGCCAGCGGGATGAATGTAATTATATGAGCATTAAGAAAATATAAGATTGAATAGTAATATTATATAAGATTATATAATAGTAAGGATTACTACTTTAACCCGTGTGGAAATAACCCCATTCGGTCCTATTACAAACCGGGCACTAATCGGGGGCTAGTCGGGTTATTAATTTTAACAAAGTACCCAGTCGGCGACGAGTTGGGCTTTTCGTTGTCAAAATTTCAGTCGGGGCCTGGTCGGTGGTTGGGCAGGGGCTGGCCGGACCTTTTTCTTCACTAATTGCCGTACGGGTAATCTTCAGACTCTGGTCGGGAGCTAGTAGGGCTCTGGTCGGGTTATTCTTATGTTTGAGTTTTCGGCGAGGTCTTATCAAATGACGTAATATGTAAAAAGCGTAATGATTTTTTTATTCTAAAACACTAAGAATATATGAAACAATAATTTTGCACAGTTTTTTGTAGAAAAGATCTATTGATGTTAAAGTCACCTCAACCATTTTTAATAAATAATAATTAAGTTAATAATTTCCTACGAAAATCAACTTTTTATAAAAACAACGCTCAAAATGTACAAAAAGACGGAATCTTATTTTTTGTAGTATTTTTTAGAAAATTGCGAATTTCTAGGAACATTTATTAATACCTTTGCATGGAATTTTAAGAAAATCCATATTGGAAAAGATACATATAGATGTAGATGAAAAGTCCACCGGAAGTCATAAGACTCTCAATTTGTATAGATGCTTATTTTTTAATTGATCTGAATGGTTTGCCGTAAGTAAATAAAGTCTAATACTTCAGGTAGTTGAAATTTGAAAGAGAAAAGTTTTTGATTAATCTGTGAAGAGCAGTATACTAGTTGTAAACTATTCAGCACGTTACAGTTCAGGTTTCACTACCACATTCATTTTAGTCTGCGCAACAGAAACGACGCATGGAGTGTTTAAGACAGCAATCCACAAGTAACAAAGCATAATTATCTGGAGCAGATACTACCGTTATTAACATGGCGGTTCCTTCGGAGCGAAGCTCTTCCATTGCTGCGTTCCAGCTGAAGTTTTTTTTATTAATATTTTGAAAATTTTGGGGAATTTCAGTCACATGAATTTATGCATTTTGAAGCCAAGGAAATTTTTCCCGTTAAATCTTGGATAAATTTTAGCACTTTTAAATATTTCAAAAAAGTATATGGAGATTTCCGTAAATAATAAGTATTTTGACAAACTTTTAGGGAATGTTCCACAAATTTTGGGGAGTTTGGTTAATATTCCACACAGATGTGTTATTATATGACCCCCACTAGTACCTGATCAGGCACCGACTGGGATAAGTCGAGTCACCTGACTAGCCCCCGACTAATCTACCGTGACGCTACTGGTATATCTATTCTTTTCCATTAGCCAATTTCAGAGTCTTAACAATTAACAATTAAATGCCGTACAGGGTGAAATGAACCCCAAGGCTACTTTAATCGTAAATATTTTTATAATGCTTGCTTCAAATCAACTTTGTGGTACCATTTATCGTTTGGGGCCATCCATATACCATATGGACAATTTTTCACCACTTTTTGCCCCCCCCCGTGGACAGCCGTGGAATTTTTACCCCCCCCCCCCTTATCTGTCCACGTGGACGTATTTGATGAAAATATAGATATTATTGGTCTTCAACGCACAATATTAAAAATTCCAGTGTACACTGAGAAAACTATATCGCACAAATTACAATATATATCGTAATTCCTGCGCTATATATATTTCCTTCAAAATTCGGCAATTTTGTCAACATTAATCCTTTTCGTTTGAAAATTCCTTTCTTTCGATGGAAAATCAATTCTTTTGATTGAGAGTTTTATCGAAAATATCTGTTTTTGGCTTTGTTTCAGATTTAAACATTTCCTGAAAACTTGTCTTTTTTTTGTTTTTCTATTTACTTTTTTTCTGGATTTACATTTTATATTTCTTCAATTTTGCACATTTGGAATTGAAATTTCTTGACGTATACTCGGTTGGGGAACAAGCCAAATAAAAAATTTTTAATTTTGTATAAATGCACTTTCTTAAAATTGTGCTTCGATATGCAGTTACTAGGAAATCGAGAGACGTACTGATTTTGAACCGGGGGGGGGGGGGTGATTATTTTTTTTATTTACTTTATTGTAAATTCAAAGATGTAGGCCTAAAATAAACACACAAAAAAAGATATATATATAAATCTTTTGGTTACGGTCTGAGAAGACGGCCGGATACTAACTTCCGTATATCACAACGCTGCTGAAAGCTGGTGACCTTCTCAGCATGAAAACAAAAACACAAACCCAAGACGACTCTCTCGGCTCCAGTTCTACCTCACCCCTCTCCCAACCCTCCCTTATTAACTGAAGTTTT
>NC_046665.1:60726166-60727282 GCF_010883055.1 Belonocnema kinseyi
ATGTTCAAAGTTCTCTTGTACGCTTCTCTTTTTGCTTTTTGGGCAGCCTGAATTTCATCATTCCACCACGCATCAGCAGACATTCTTCCTACAACTGCGGTAACACACACTTCGATCGTACATCTAACAAGGATATCCCGTAACATTGTCCAGGCGCCCTCTATATCTTTATTTTTTATACGGTCCTTCCATGTTGCCCTATCTATGCTTTCGATTATCTCATTTTGGAAATCTATTCGCACATCCGGTTTCTGTAGGTTCTCAATTTTGATTCGCGTTTGTTTTGTTTTCTTGGTTCTCCTTTTTCTCCATTCCCGACCTAAGTTAATTTTTGAGATCAGAAGGTATTGATCAGTATTGCATTCAGGACCCCTCATGACTCTTGTATCTTTGACTAACTCCCTTAGTCTTTCATCCGCAACAACAAAGTCAATTATACTGCGGCTATTTCCTTTAGACCAGGTGTACATGTGGATCATTTTATGCCTAAACCAAGTATTTGTAATAAACAGACCCCTTTCTAAGCGAAGACCAACTAATTTATCTCCGTTATAGTTTGTTCTTGGATCCCCAAAATTACCTAATACTCTTTCCGTATCCTGATTTTGGATGCCCACACAACCGTTCATGTCTCCTAGTAGAATTACTCTTTCCCCATGTTAGCAAATGTTTATTGTGTCATTTAAAGTGTCCCAGAAGGCGTCTTTTACTTCTCTAAGATCACTATCAACCGGCGCGTAGCATGCTATGATAAATAGTCTTCTGATTCTTACTTTCATTCTAGCCCACATCAGTCTGCGATACACAAAACCATGGTCTCCGAGATGCTGCTTTGCTCCTTCATTCAAAATCAGACCCACTCCTTGTTTACCATGTGATTCACAGTCTATTCCGGACCATATTTCAAATCCGCCTTTCAACACGCCGTTTTTTATATCTTTGGTTTAACATCCCTTTTTCTTTGTTTCAGGCACACATAAAATGTCTAGTTTCTTCACGTCCATAGTTTCACGAAATTCTTTTACCTTTAGATCATTTACTCCCCTAGCATTTCAAACACCCAGTCTCCATTCGTCGCCTGAAACATGACCTTTAGATTTTCCGTGTGCATGCCTA
>NC_046665.1:60727382-60728576 GCF_010883055.1 Belonocnema kinseyi
AAGGAAAGAGTGAGAAAACACTATGCAATATTCTATTAAATGATGAGAGAATTGAACAAGTTGATAAGTTCGTATATCTTGGTAGCTTATTTACTAGGGACGAGAAGATAGATGAGAAATTAGACGAATAAATGAAGGTAAGAAAGTTATTGGTAGAGGAGGTCCCCTTATCAGAAGTAAAAATATATCAAATAAAGCTAAAATGGCAATACATAAATCCATATTTGTACCGACAGTACTATACGGTAGCGAGACATGGACTTATCAAGAAAAGGGTAAGAGTAAAATTAATGCAATTGACATGAGATTCATGCGCATAATATGCAGGAAAACCCTGAAGGACAAAGTAAGTAACGAGACAATTCTAAAAGAGTGTGGTGCAAAAGAGATGGTAGTAGACACATGGGAAAGAAATCGGTTAAGATGGTTCGGACATGTTGAGAGAATGCCAAATGAATGACTAACGAAACAAGTGTATCAAGGTGAAGTAAATGGTAGCGTGTCCAGAGGTGGACCGCGGAAAGAATGGTTAGAATGTGTGAATAAGACCCTAGTTAGAAGAGACAGAAGAAGTCACAGAAACACGAGAGCCTGCATAAAAAAATGCATGTACATAAAAGAAGCTAGAGAAGTATGCCAGGACAGATTTGTATGCCGGCAAATAGTTAATAAAAAGAGTGTCAGTAGAATGTATGAAGCCTGAAACAAAAGACCTTGGCCACTAATGGACCCAAGTGGGGAACCTTACATAACGACTTCGTGAGGTTCTTCGCTTGGGGTGATTGCTAGAGAGATTGATCAGCAACCTGGGTCGGAGCAGTGTTGCGGAACGAACGTGTTATTTACTTAAATAGCACGAGAATTCTGAATCAACCTGAAAAATCTCTATCTCTTCCACACTACCCCTTTCCCCTACCGAGTGAGTCACGCCTACCTCGAAAGGGAAATGGCGTAATGGTGTAATAATAATAATATATCGCACTTATCGTAATATAATAGCGCAAAATCGTGATATCGTATATTGCAAGTTTTTACATTATATACCGCATAATTGTGCAATCTATAACGTAAGAAATGGGGATTCCCATCCAGCAGTTACATTTTGCGCTTTTGCTAAATTGTATTAAGTAAGTTCTAATTCGTCTACAATAATGTGATTTATTTCAGAGGAAATATATCAGTAAGTACATATTT
>NC_046665.1:60728676-60757038 GCF_010883055.1 Belonocnema kinseyi
ATTAGCGGTTGCAGGTCTTGCCTGCAGCAAATTTTCAATTTTCTCTGTGATTTTTTAAAAATATAGAGTCCAGATTTATAGCTCGAACTGTCTCATACTCTGCCTCTTTCCCATTGCTGCTAAGGACGCCGTAGCAGACGACAGCAACAAAATTTAACTTCACTTTTGTCTGTGATATTAGTGCATTATAATATCGTACAAAGCTCCGGGCCCTGATTGTACGTTATCATATTGCGCTTTCTTGCAATATAGAGGTTTTGCGATATCATTGTGCGATATAATTTTCTCTGTGTACCTCGAGTATGCCTTGTCTGATTTCAGTCAATTTTTCACAGATTTAGGGGAACGGATGTCCACGTGGATTCTAGCACGACCCCCCCCCCGGCCCCCCTCGTGGACAAGCGTGAAATGTTGATACCTCCCCTCCCCCTAAACTGTCCACGTGGTATAGGGATGGCCCCTTAGTCCGAATCCCTGAGTAAGCGTTGGTATGCTGACAATAGGGCAGTTGCTCAAAAGTTGCCGAGGAGTTGATGGCGTGGGGTCTTTTGAACTATCACTGTGCGATTAAAAAAATTTTATGATTTTAGTTCATCAAACATTGTATGCATTTTATTCTTTGAATTTTTCACTAACAATATTTTTTAAATGATTTTTCTAGTGAATAAAATGATCGAGTTATACATAAGCCAGTATTTATGTTTCTTCTTATCCTGATTTTTTTTAAATCATTCTTTCAAATAAATGCCTTTTTTTAAATTAAGCTATTGAAACCAATTCCAAGGCAAACAGCACTATTCAATTAGTATTCCCTAATAATTCTATAAAAAAATATAGAAAATTGAAAAAGGTACAGCAGTTTTAACACGGAGTGTCTACTTTTCACTTTTTTGACTAACTGCATTTTTTCAATAAATGAACATCTGAATTGTACTATATGCGCGCAAAAGCTATTGTTTTTAAGACTTTTAGGAGCATCGAAAATAATTTTCAAGGAATTATATTCAAAACTCGTATTGCATCTACGATAGTTTTTTGAGGTGTGGAATTTAAGGGTTAATAATTTAACTCTCCACTCTAAATTTTAAATAAAAAAACTCGTAAATATGTATATGAAACAAATAAGGTTGAGCAATATCAATATCAATAATAAAAAGAATTATAGAACGTTTCCCTGCAACAGAAGCTAAACCCCAAAATTATAAAGATTATGGCCCCACACTATGAATTTGAATAAGTCAAAAGTGACTGATTCGAAGTCTTTGATGATTCAAATAATGCGGATTCGACTGCCTGAAGATTTTTTCTAAAAAATCAGTCAAACGGGACTTCCAATCAGTCAATTTGACTCACTGATAAAATCAGTCATTTTAATTCATTCAATCTGTTGAATTTTCTACGAAAAAATGTCAATTTTGAACCAAAAATTAGGTATATACTCCTTACCTCATTTCACCCAACAACCTGCACTCCGAACAAGGCAGCATATCTTTTGTTCTGTAAAAAAGTGAATAGCTCACTGCTGGCACATTTGAAAACGAAATTTTCGGGAGCTTAACTTCATAAAATTACTCACTTGGAATCCTGAAATTTTCATATTGTCTTATTTTCGAAAAATTACTCAACAAATTTTAAACTTAGCATCGGTAATTAATCTTGAAATTTCAGAAATTTGCGTTCTGATATTAAAAAATATCTTCTTTAAGATCCAATTAAACTGAAATTTCCCAATTTTGATGATGAATTTCGCGAAATTCATAATTAAATGAATTGCCCTCGCAAAATTTTCGATTCGGTGCCACTGAAGGGAAGGTTTCCTTTCACCGAACATACTTAACAAAGCTGTACGGCACTTTAGAGCATTTGAATTCGCGCGCGCGTGACGTGACTCTCGCGTATCGCAGGAGAGAGGGTATTCTGACACTTCGTGTTCACTTCCCCTACAGCCCCGAAAACTAGAAGTATCGTAGAGTCTACTGTAAAATCAGCAATATTACACCAACAAAATGTAATAGTTGATATTCCCGTGTAGAAATATAAATCAGGGCACTATCAGGTCTCGCTCGGAATTAGAAGGGCCGTGTGTAGCCAACCTTAGGGCTTAGCTTAGACAGTCTGTACCAGGTAACCTTTCCTGTGCCTTTAAAATAAGTAAAGCCCTTCTCCGAGCCGTATGTATTTCCTATCAAATTCCTTAAATTATTATTTTTAATTAGAATGTAATAAATTATGGGCTTCAGTAGGAAAGCAAATAAAAATGCAGTTGAGAATTAAATAATTAAATATATTTTATCTAAAATAGGCAGAATTACCGCCATTTTTCTGCTCGCATACATTGTTGTTGCAAACCTAATTGGCTTTTATGAATGAGTTAATGGAACTTGTAAGAAGGAAGACAAAATAATCACGCGCATATTGGTTTGCTAGTATTTATAAACAATAAATAAAATCATTCTTCATAGAAAATACTCAATTTTACAGAAACTTGATTGAAAAAAAGATAAATATAATAATCAATCAAAAAAGATTTAAATTTTAAATAAAAAACAGTTTAATTCAACCAACAAAGTCGAATTTTCAATCAAGATGTAATTTCTACATACATGAAATTTTGAATTTCATAAAAGACATGAAATAGTTTCATTTTCAGTTTGAAAAATGTGTTTTGAAACAAGCAAAAAATAACAAATTTCCAACAAACGAATTAAATTTTCAACCACGGAGATAGGTTTCCAACTAAAACTATGAATTTTTTAACAAACCCAATGAATTTTTAAGAATTTACTTGAACTTTTCACCAAGTAGTTGACATTTCAACAAAAACATATTTTTTATGTAAAAAAAAGACGTGGAACTCAATCATAAAAGGCGAATTTTTAACAAAATAGTTCAATTGTTAACCAAATAATCATGTGTTTTTACCGAAATGACTAATTTTCTACCAAAGATGAACATTCCATAAATTATATAACTTTTCAAATAAAAAAAAATTAATTTTAAATCGAAAATGGAATAGGTTGATTTCCAGTTCAAAAAAAAATTATTTGTCAACAAAAAAAAATGAATATTTAACAGAAATTTTCAATTATGAAAAAATCATTTTTTAACCTTTAACAACCAAGCAGTTTAATTGTCCACCAAAAAAGATTGATTTTTAACGAAAAATAATTAATTTTATACAAATGCAAACGAATTGATCTAATCAATAGCATCCACTGATCAAATCAGTAATTCATAATGGTCTGAACTGTAACTCCCATTAATTAAGTCAGTCATTTAAATAACTGACTTAATAACTTTCACTAATTATATCAATCATTTAAAATTATATGACCAATCACTTTCAAAAAGTAAACCAGTCGTTTTGAATAATCTAATCCGTAGTTTTTAATGTGCTCACCATTGAATTACGGTTAATTTCAATCATTAATTAAAATGAAGGGATTTAGTGAAGTATTTTATTAAGAATTAATTAACAAATAAGTCACTTCCTTTGACTGGAAATCAGTCATTTCAAGTGACTGATCCAGTCAGCAATATTGACTGAATCATCTGTTAAAATAACTGTGTTGTCAGTATAAATGACAAAAACAATGTAGTAGTTGATATTTCAACCAAAACAGATTTTTCTTTTGAATCCAAAAAAAGTTTAATTCAACCAAAAAAGACGAACTTTCAAGCAAATAGTTCAATTGTTAATAAAAGAGATGAATCTTGAAAAAAGTGAATTTTTCACAAAATAGTAACTTCTTCAACCAATTATAGTTGAATTTTCAAATAAAAAAATTAATATTTAATAAAGAATATTAATTGCCACCAAAGAAAACAGATTTTCACAAAAATAGTTAAATTTTTAATCAAAAAGGACGAATTTACCAAGAAAAATATAATAATTGATGTTTCAAACAAAAAAGATGTTAGTTTTGAATAAAAAGTATTTGAATTAAAAAAAGGAATTTTTCACTAAAAAAAGATTAATATTCAACATCCTTAATCGGAACAAATTAATTTTTAACGAAGTAGTTCAAGTTTCAAATAAGAGATGAATTTTCAACAAAAGAGTTGAGTTTTCAAGCTTAAATGTCGGATGTTTTAGAAAACAATTAAATTTGTATTCTTTTAATTATGCATTTTCAACCAAATAGTTAAATTATTTAAAAATATATATTTTTTCAATCAAACCAAATAGTTAAGTTTACAAAAAGAAAATATGAATTTACAACCAAATGGTAGAATTTTCAAAAAAAATTATTTAACGATAACCAAAAATAATTGCATTTCTAACCTATTAGTTGAAGTTTTAAACAAACAAAAAAATGGATTTTCCTACGGAAAAGCCCAATTTTAACGTCAAAAGGACGAAACCTCTATTTAAAAAAGAACTTTACAACTAAACAGTTGAATTTCCGCTAAAAAAGATCAATTCTGAATCAAAAATATAATAGTAGACTTTGTAATGAAGAATAATTAAGTTTTAATCAAAAAATTATATTTTCTCATTTGGTTCAATTAATTTCCTTCGCATTGAAGCGAAGAAACAAGAAAAAGAGGAAGTTTTTACAAAGCAGGAGAAAAAGAAAAATCCTTTAAAAAGGAATAAAACAGAGAATAGGGAAAGGAATGTGAGGCCTGTTATATATTTTTCGATTTTATCAATCATTTTAACAATTGCTTCCATCTTTAGTACTTAATATTCAACATGTATAGGCTATTGAAAAACATCTGAATTAATACTAAATATGTAATACTTAATTTTCCAAAAACAGATTTCAATACCTTCTTTTATTTTTAATAACTTTTAACCCAGTTACCAAAAATACCGTTAAAGAAAAACTTCAAAGGGCTCTAATTATATCGTAATAAGTTTCAATGTCATCTCATTATTTGTATAACGCTCATTATATTGACTGTGTAATGTGTAGGCAAGTGTGCTCGAGAAAGTTATTTTTAGAACGATTATCATTTGATATCTGAACATGAATGTATTGAAGCAGCCTGTACAGTTGATTGTAAAAATTGTTGCATTTAGGGAAAAAAGTTTCATAATTACCTTCTTTGTATTGCGTGGAAGAACTCCTTGCTTATAAATAAACTTATAATAACTTAATATTATTAATAAAGAAAAACTTAAACCTAAGTTATTCTAAAAGGAAGAAAAGTAAACAAGAGTCATTATATTTTTCATAGAAATACGTGGATTTATTGAAACATGTACACCTCCGGTGGCATTTCTCGTCGTTTTCCTGGACAAGGTCCTCGATTCTCGATCAGTGTTCAAAGTTAGAAAAAACATAACCAAACAATGAGAATGTAACAAGGAGATCATTAACGATGAGAGAGACTTGGAGTGTCTTGAGATTTTCAAAAAATACATTTTTCGCGCTTCACGCATTATACCTCATATTGCAGATAAACCGAAACTCATCGGAAAATAAAAATTTAATCTAAATAAGAGACTAATTTACAATAATTGTGGCAATAATAAAAGACATAATAGCAATCTCTCGTAACTATAGTGTGTGATATTTACAGATGCAGTTCGGCATACTTCAAAGGTAATGAGAAGTTCAATTGTCGAGGAGTGCACAAAATTTCTATCATAAATAGTGAATGAACTGCGACTGAAGACCTTATCGTAGCCTCCAGACAAGTTTTATCTGTTCGCGATAAAACGATTTGAAAGCTTTATTCGCTTTACAGTAGTACAACATCCAATCAGAAAGAACCGCTCTTATTGCCTTTGAAATACGCGATATAAAGTTTTATGACCTCTCTAGCTTATTCTAATATATCATCAAAGATTCCATTTACATATATATCTATATATATTTATTCATTTATTTATATATTTATAATATATATAATTTTTTATAACATGTATTATTACTGTGCATTATACGCATTACGTCGTGCGGCTATCTACATATATCATACAAAAGCACCGAAAATCCCCGGTGCGACAATTTCTTTTTTAAAAAAATCGAATATAACGCCAGACGAGTTAGGTCCTCATATTCGTCAGTTGAATATACTCGAATGTGTGTCTTCTTATCGCATTTTCGTATCAAGTGTACAGTCACGAAATAAAATCCATCGAATAAGTTACTATAAGCGTTTGAACTCATTAAAGTCAATTTGAACACTAGCATTGCTTTTCGTCGCCTTACACAATAAAAATATAATTAAGGATGCTAAAACCACTTGATAGTAACTTCCGACTATTTTAAGTACAGCCCTTTTTTATCCTCAATTAAGTCCCATACTAAAACAAACATTTTTTTAACTATAAGATATTGTTGTTGAATAATTGTGATGATACGGGACTTTAAACTATCATGTACATAGACACGTGCAGATGCGTTCATTTGTTAACTTAATTTTCTTTTCACGGATTATCACAATTTTCGCGCTTTATCGACACCACCGTCGTTCAATTTGCACCACTCGATTACGCTTTACGTTCTATTTCGAGTACTTGTTACGAGGCTCCTAAAAAGTAATTCGTTTGCTTTTACCGATGACTGATTTATTTACTCACACCGAAAATTGCGAGTGCCACTGACATTTGTAAACAATTGTTTGAACAACGGTTAGAGGCTTGTTCGACTGGAAATCTACTGAGATGATGCACCCCTCCATGATTTTATAGTTGTGGTTAATTCGCACTCAAAGGTCAACTAAAATTTTTATGGATAACATGTCACCCATACAAAAGAGAAGGAGGTACACAAGCCCAAGATCATTGATCCAATCTTTCATAGTTTATACCCTAAAAATCAATATTACAAAGATACTGCAGAAATATGGTTTAATGCTGCCATTGTTGAGATTTAGACTGTTTAGAGCAGACAGCTTGAGGGCACTCGAAAGATCAATGACCACGAAAAAATTACTCTTACAACAATCATTATGATCAAACAAAAGGCCACACAAGAGAATGTGTTTGCTAGTGCTAATCTGAAAATCAAACACCGATATCGCTCTATCGTCTCGATCTTAAAAAGTCTGTATTACGAGTCAAGTTCGAGGATAGGTTGGGGTTTCCATTTCAGTTTCGGAAATTGAAGAAGAAACATTCGTCAAAATTGATTCAAAGTTGCATATTGTATAGCCCATATCTCAGTGTAGTGTCAATACATCGGTCATCGGTAATTGCCAAGTTAATTGTAAGTTTTTAAGATTAGCCGAAGCCGCCTCTGAGATTTTTTATCATTTTATCATGACATTCGTGCAAAAGTGTAAAACGCAATATCTCCTAAGTATTTACAGGCCTCACAGTCCCTATGAGATAAAATAGAGGGACCAATAGGTGCTTTTGTCACGCTCAAAGGGTAACAAATTCAGGATAAATTCAGAAGATTTCCAAAAATTCAAGTTACATTCAAAAGAATTCAATTTTTTGTTTAAATCATGGGAGCAGAATTGAGTAAATTTAGAAGGATTCAAGTCAATACAAAAATTAAGAGGATTGCAAAGAATTCAGGGTGAATTTAAAAAAATCCGAATCTCTTCAAATCTTTGAAACCCTACTAGTGACTATAAAACAATTAAAGTTAAATTCAAAAGAATTAGAAAAATCTTAAGAATAAAAAAAAATTGTTTGATTACAATTAATTTTGAGTGAATTTAAAGAAATTAAAAAGAATTGAGAAGATAATTAAATGAAATTCATAAAAAATTAAGATGAATATAGGGTACAATAGGAGATATAGGGACCGGTCTTAGAGGCCAATATTTGAATTAACGGTGACCAAGAGAAACAAAGTATTAGCGTAGTCAAATTAGATGTAAAAAAATGGTAAAAGAAAATTCTTAATTTCGCTTTAGCTATGGTGGCCTTTCTACCTTTAGGGACCACTAAAATGGTTGGGTATAATTTCAGATATTTTACTTAGATTCTATTTTTAAAACTGTGTAAACTTTAAATTTATTTTAGATTCAGATTCCAGAATTAAAATTTTTTAATTAATTCCCTGCAATAAAAAGATGTTTGGAATTATTTTTACAATTTAAAGTAAATCTTGATTATATCCAGTATAATTTATTAAAGCTGAGTAGTAAAATTAGTCTAACAAAAATTAAAACCTTAAAATTCTGGTTTTTACAGCAAATCGTTTTGTATATTCGTCTAGAAAAATTAATTTACTTCGAAAAAGAACACAATAACTATTATCTGAACGCCATTTTAAAGCACTATGTAATTGTTTGCAGTGAAAAATAGAATTTATAAAAAAAGTTGGAAAAAGTGTAAATAAAATTTTTAGAAAAAATGAACAGTTTTAAAATAAGTGAAATAAATTATTTGTTCAAGTTACAAATAAGCGAAAAAATAAAGTTTTTACAGAAATTGTATCAATGTTTTTTTTCAATTTGGAAACAATGCAAAAAGTTGTATAATAATAAAATTTCATAAGTAATTTTAATGAAAACTGAAGAGCGAAATTTGCAAAAAAAATTTTACTGTGCTATAGAAAAATTGAAATGTCGAACATTGTAGAAGAAAATTTTACAGCAGATTTTCAAGTAAATAGAAAAAAAATAAAAAATAATAGTTGACGGTAATCCTGTAATTATTATTAAAATAAATTTAAACTTCATCGTTTTTTATAATCCTCTGGAGATTAAAATATAATGAAGTCTGAAATTCAACCCAACTCAGCGAAAAACCGTCGCTTTATTTTGATCTCTCTTTCAACATGAAATGAACGAACATGAAAAGTGAATTAAAAATAGTCTTTAAATAAACTGATTTCGGGTTATATTAAAAAGTATATATTAAAATTCAGATCAAATTGAAACGATTTTCAATTCATTTTTTGCGTTTAGTTTTGAAATGAAAGATCAAAATAAATTTAAATTTATTTTGAGTACTCAGGAATCTTAACTTGCGAAAACTAAAACTGATAGAAGCAATTCGGGTTTTACGAGATATCGCAGCTCTTTTTTGTACAATGAATAAATTTATTAATCGACCCAATCAATTGATCCGTTAATCCAACAAATTATTTTATCAGAATAAATAAATTATCTGCGGCATGTATTGAGTAACGCTCGGAATTATCAGTCCACTTAATTTTCAGGATTTGCTTAGGTTATAATAATTTAAAGAATAGAGTTGATACTTTTTCCGAAAAATAGTGCAAAAATAATGTTGTCAGCGAATTATTAAATAAGGCCCTCTTTTAAATGACACTTTATTTATTTGTATTAAAAAATAGGAGAGAAAAATAAAAAAAACTGTTTTCTTGGTTGTATACACGAAACTTTGATTATATCCAACAAATTTCGGTTGATTAAACAAAATGTTTTTGCTGAAAGAAAACCAAATACTCCACCTACGAAAATATTTGGTTAAAACAAACAAAAATTTCAGTTGGGTCAATAAAATATTTTGTTTTCAATATAATAACTATATTCCATAGTTAAACCAAGAAACATTTTGTTGATTCAACCAAATCGTTTGCTGAGTGAACATTCAACGCCTTGCCTTGGAAGATTAAAAAATTTAATAAATCATTAAAATGATTAGTGTTGTGAAAATATTTTTTTACCGCAAATATGTATCTAAAGTTTTTACCGTCTAAATATAACGACTGTGTTTTCTCAATTTCTATTTGTTATGAAATAATATTTCACTAACAAACAAAAATCACACTCTTATTTTTTTGTCAATATCTTTCTAACTAATCCTTACTTTGAGGAATAATTTGAATTTAAATTGCAGTTCACTAAAAAAGTTATTCTGAACGTTCGGAATTTTTAAGTACATAAATAATAGTTTAATGTTATGATCTTGGTCTTAGATAAGAGAATTTTTTATTTTTCATTCTACTTTATAGAAAAAAGTTTACTAACTCTATTACCAAAATTAGCCTCTTAGAAATGTTATTAATTATACAACCTTTTTTAGACAGAGAGGAAAGCATAAAGGATTTTCATGAGTAAAAAGTAATCCAAATTAGAATAAATGTATAGTGATAAACAATACATCTTATGCGAGAAAAATTGATATTTTACAAAAATAAATTTTAATTATGCAAGATTCGCACATTCGCAAATCTGACTCTTTTCTAAAATTGTGAATTACTTTACCTTCAAGTCAATAACTTCCATTAGGATTTGGAAAAACTGTCTACATTGGTAAAGAAAAATAACTTAAACTGCCAAAAATCTTTAAAATAATTTAAAAACATCTGTGATCCATACTCGCATCATAGTCTCCCAAAAAATTGACAACTGCAATAAATCTTGTCAATTGTTTGTTAAACAATTCTTCGGATCAGTAATAAATTTTAATAATTCAGTTGGACCTGATTAAAACCGATTCAAAATTCTGAGCGGTACTTCATTACAACCTAAATCACCTTAACCAACCTTACACACTATTTTTAACGTTCACAAATGGACATAAAACTAGAAAACAAACCTAATAAAAATACCTCACGCTCATCGAATCCGCCATACAATACTTTGTACGAAAATGACTACAAAGTATCATCCTCGTCCTCGTCGTTCCAACAAGGAGGCACATCTTCCTCAAATCTTTGGCGATGTGCCATGTCGACGGAAGACGTTGGGATGCTCGGGACGATGTTGGCGGCATAGGCGGCAGTAGCGACTCAGGCCAGAGCGTAAGGATGAGAAGCGTGGTGTCACAACCCCGCCGCCGAGGTTGTCGAAGGAGGCGGAGGTGCACTGGACGTAGTAACACTTGCATGGTGATAAAGAGGACTCTGATAATAGTCCTGATGATGATTGCTCATATTATGCATGGGATTTGGATTCGAACCATGCATTCCATTGTGATGGTGATGCCCAGGCGGCCCTGAATGTGGATGTGGATGATGAGGCGAGCCGTAATTCGCATAACTTTGATGAAGCTCGTACATCTTCAACTCTGGTGGTTTCGTGTCCTGGGAACCTGGTGAATTGCCAGCTGTCGCACCAGGAAGTAGCCTCGTGATGCTGAAGGGGTGACTGGCAGCCGTATAAGGAGGCTCTTGTTTCAAGCTTCCCGACATCCCGTGGTGAAGACCGCTAGGGTCGCTCAAAAGGTGAGGATGTAAACTTCTTCCAACCATGGCAGCAAGCTCATCATGAGCTGCACCAAGATCCGAACCCAACAAACCTCCAATATCGTTTGTGTCACTTTTCAAACTCGAGTGGTGTTGATGTAGACCACCGGAGTGATGATGGTGATGTGATGAAACTAGGGATTGTAGGTCTTTGTCGTCCTGGGGTTGGCCGTGATGTAGAGGTGTCTTCTTTCCATGATTGAGTTCGTGCGATGGAGGACTACCATGTCCGTTTCCACCAGAGCCGTGGTGGTGATGTTTCGTAGTTTGCCTCGTGAGTTCCTTTTTCTCATCTTTGAACCTCTTTTGGCGTCTGAGGTAGCATCCATTCTCAAACATATTGCCACTTTCAGGATGCAGAGTCCAGAAAGATCCTTTGCCGGGCTTGTCTGGAGTCCTTGGTACTTTGACAAAGCAGTCGTTGAAACTGAGGGAATGCCTGATGGAATTCTGCCAGCGTTGTTGGTTTTGTCTGTAGAAGGGAAAGAGGTCCATGATGAACTGGTAAATTTCGGAAAGGGTTAGCATCTTGGTAGGTGCATTTTGGATTGCCATTGTAATTAGGCTGATGTAGGAATATGGTGGTTTCGCGTGTGTGTAACTTCTTCTGTAAGACTTATCGGTTCTCGCTCGTTGAAGAGCCGAATTTGGCGAATCTGGTTCAGCTAAGGAGAGCGAGTCTCTTGTAACACCACCGCCACCACCTGGAGCAAGGGATCCGTAGCCGACGGCACTCATACACGCACCTCCGCCACCCATTCCAGCACCACCGTAGCCACCCATTTGGCCACCCATTGTCGCCATTCCAATGGCTGAGCTCATCGTGCTCATATTAAAGGCCCCAGGACTCTGGGGACTGCAATTTGGTCCAACTCCCATAGGCATTCCCATGGAGACACAGTTTAAGGAGTTGATGGAACTGTAGGTCGGCCCCATGCTGCCCATATTTGACATAGCAGCGCTTGTCATGGTGCCGAGGCTGCCAGCCTCGCTGTACAGCTTCTGCGACTGTAACATGGTCATAGAGCTAATCGGGGGTGGAAAATCCTGTCGTTGTCAAACTGGAACCATGAACGCTGCCAGCGCGGCGACTGGGACCGCGAATCCTTGACACAACAAACACCACCGCACTAAAATCCGTCTCCGAGAACAAGCTTCTGACTTGATTACAGAAGCACTACTAATTCATTAGCAAAGTCTGATTACTGAACATCGGTGACACTATTTCACTTGACTAAACGCGACTTGAAATTGTCACAAGATATCGGTATATATCGGCCAGATCGCGTAAGTAAAACACAAACACCCACGAACGAACTGTCAACGAACAAACTAACCGCAGTCCTTACCGAACAATGTCCGCGACACACGGCACTCAATGAGGTTCCGATAGGGGTAATTATTGTTCCAACACAACACGACGCTATGTAACAACACACGTTGAACGCCGGGGTTTATTTGCGGGTCTATTTGAGCGGGCGCACCCTCTCACTCACTCTCCTCTCTCTGTGTAATGTAGTGTGGATGGAGGCCGGTTAGCGAGTGTACTCCGGTACTCTTGAGCTGCCGAGTCTTGTTCAAACATCCCCCTCTACGATGACCGTCGCTGTCGAGGTGCTCGGCACCTCCTATTCGTCAGAGCCCAGCCAATGGCGTAGGGTAAGACTGCCGGCTGTGGTACGGCTGCGGGGAAAGTTCAATCAGGGCACCAGTGACGTAGCGTACTGGGCGGGACCGCGTCCTGATGGAAAGTGGGAGGCCACGTCCCTGGACATGTGTTACCTATGATATAGAACGGGTTGCCTATTGCGCAGGCGCCTCCCAGAAAAAGAGGGAAACCTTGCGCAGTTTTCGATGCCGACGTTACGGCGGCCGCGACGACGGCGACGATGACGAAGGCTACCAAGGCGTCTCATGTCATGTCAACTGCCACGCGTTTGACACATCGCGAGGCGCTTCTCCGCGAAATCGAAATTTCTTTTTGATTCGTCATACTTTTTATGAGTTGAGTGAGGAGAGTTTCAGACGAAGTCGGGCCTAACTAATCGGATCGTAGCGCATTTGTGGGATACAATTTTTAATGTTTGATGAAGATTGTGAGGTGGAAGGGCTGTGGTAATGGAAGCATGTGTGAAGCTGGAAGGTAATTGCTCGATCGGAGATAATAGTTTTTCCAAGGTTTCTTGACACTTGTTGATTTTTCTGTGTTGGGAAATCATTATTTCGCGGGGCGACGGTTAACAGCGGAATGAATAAACTCTCAACAAATTATCCGCATTTTGAAAAGAATTGGAAGTTCTCTTCTTCTTAAATGAAAATCACTTTAGTTTCAAACAATACGAGTCAATTTTTGAAAATGTTTTTCATGATTGTTTTTATTAAACGATAACAAACACAGATTCTAGGTATCTGAAAATTCAAACTTTGCTGTTTTGTTTACATTTAGACTATTCACATGGGTTTGAACATTTTCCAAATAAGTAAAAATAACTAAAATGCCTATGATCAATTCTTATAAATTAACGATTGTTAACTTTTGATACAATTTCTACATTTTAGCAATTTTTCATCAGATTGACATAGTTCTTTCAGCAATAAAAATTACAAGTAACTATACAAAACTTACAAATTTATATAATGATACTTTTTCAGATATAAGAATTATTTATTTGATAAATAATTTTATAAAAATATATACAATTAGATACTTTTAAATAAATGAAGTTTATGTTTTTTAAATAATATACTAATAATACCAGTAGCTATAGCTCATCAAGAACCATGAAAGTTTATTACCCAATAATTTTATTTTTTAACTTACACAATTGTCATGCGGGTAGCGACTCGGCGGACGATTTCAAATGACCGGTTTTTCCTAGTCAAGTTTTTTAATTTTCCCAGTTAACTAATAAAAAACATTCATATTTGTCGCAAACATTCGTTTTAAATCATGACGTTCATTCTAATCATCTTTTAACAGAACAGAATAAAAAATTGTAAAATAAATGAATTTAAAAATAAAATTATGAACCTTCAACTGAAATGCTTGAATTTTTTACCAAAAATATGAATTTTTGAAGAAAATACATGAATTTTAACGAAATAGCTAAATTTTCAATCAAAGGAAACAAATTTTTAAACAAATAGTTGAATTTTGAACTAAACAAAATAATCAATTTTGAACAGAAAATTGAATAGTTACATTTCTAGAAACACAAATAAATTTTCATCTCAATTAATGAATTTTTAACTAAAATGCTGAATCCTCAACTGGAATAGTCAAAGTTGTAATAAAAAAGACGAATTTTCAACTACAAAAAATTATTTTTCAACCAAAAGTTGAATAAACTAATTTACAGTCAAAAAATGAATGCTCAGCAAAAAAATCGAATTTTCAACTAAAATTGTGAAATATTCAACTTGATGGGTATTTTCATTTTCATTCAAGCAAAACATTCGCAACCAAAAAACAAACAAATTTTCAATAAAAGCGTTTTTTTCTACCAAGTAAATTTATTTCTAACCTGAGCAATGAATTTTCAACAACAAACAAAGTTTCCCGGTCAAGTCGCAACCTGCATATACATAATTTGGTAATTCTTCGGCAAAACTTTGTTTTTTAACAGATTTAAGTAGAAATAATGTAAGAATATCAATTCTCCACTGTATATTCTCCAATGGCAAACAATTTCTTTAGCTTCTTAACAATTTTAAATCTCTATATTTGTCAAGTTTTAAACAATTTGTATAAAAGAATAAGGTATAAGTTTATTTTTTATCCTATGATATTCATTTCTTAAACCGGGGAAATTACAAAATAACTTGCTTTTGAACATGTCTCCCTGATATAATCTGACAAACGGTAGCAACTATTTAATTTTATAGTTACATACGAAAATTTAAGAACTAAACATGTTCTTAATTTGCTCATAAGAAGTTTTAATGAATTTTTTCCTAACAAATGGGAACGTTTTTATGTTGTTTGCGTTAAAAATAACAAAAAAAGTATGTTAAAAACAATTTTTTTAATCGCGAGTTTCTTTATAAAATTGTATATATTAAAAATAAATATTTTATCGAGTAACTTATAATAAATAAAAAGAAACATTTTTAGATATTTTAAGTTGTTTCCGTGTGTTAAAATGACTAAATTATGATTGCTCCTCTCGTAATTTTTTATAAGATAAAACATTTTTATTGATTAAATAATTAACATAATAATAAGTGGTCGTCCTCAAGTTATTGTACTTAATATTCCCAAAAAAACAAACTTGATAGATTGATTGGGAAATTGTTAAGATGTGAACGTTTCACATTATAGTCATAAAATATTTGGTAATTATTTCAAACGAAATGTAGAATCCACATCGAAAAAAGCAGAATATTAAAAATAATAGATCAAATTTGAATTTGTTTATTAAATATTCATATTCATATTCATATTCGTTTCTAGTTAATAATTTCTGGAGGCTCTTTACTTACAGATTTTTAATATTTGGAAATAGCCCGGGTTAGCCCTGGTACAACAAGGTTTCTAGTCGGGGATTGCCCAGACTATGTTTGTTTTTTAAGAGCCTAGCCGTGCGCTGGTCGGATACTCGGTAGACAAAATTAATGCAAAACTCCAGTCGGAGGCTGACTGGGCTCTGATCGGACAAATGTTCTGATCGAATGCTCAGACGGTAGCCGGCTGGGCGCTGATTAGCAATAATAAAATTGTTAAACTTTGTTTATAACTTAATTACCTTGTCTGATTTTATTTAAAAAATGGATGTGTATACCCGCATGGATGTTCCACGCGTGAAAATATATTGGATGAATATCTTTTTGACACCACACCTTTTAAGGTTTTATGAGTTCAGACTTACAAACAATGCACGTGACGAAATATTGCAATCGATTTCAATTATTCATTTTAAACAGTATTTTGTTGATATTCCTGTTAAAAATTTTTGTATTTTATATCTACATAACGCCGCATAATAATAAATAATTAGAAAAGTAGAAATTAAAATTTGGTACTTTAACTTTACTGAACTGTAGCTTATTAGGATGGCTTTTTCTACAAGTTTCAACTTGTCGGTTTAGCGCAGTGGTTAGCACTACTGACTGCTAGGCGTTAGATTTAGGTATAGATATATGTAGGTTCGATACCCCGTAGCGTTATAAATTTTATTTGTAATATAATGTTTAAAGATGTATTATATGTATTTACTTTAAACAGGACTATTAATATTTAAAGTCAAAATACTCGCAATCATTTAATATTTATTTTTTGAATCTTTTTTGTCTCTCAAAGACTACGCGAAAATAGTTAATGTTGCCTGTGTGCTGGGCGTGTGGAATTTTATATATCAATATGCTCCAATTCTACAGTAAAAAAGAATCAAATTAAGTCCCTAACTCAGTAGCAGATGCTCTTCATACAATTGAAACACGAATTATTTAAATCTAGTAAAGCAGCAATTAATCTTGTCCGGGCCACGGTTGAAATCCCCGGACAGCTCCCATCCAGCTCCCGGCCATGCTCCATGGCCGGACGCTGGACAGCGCAGAATGACGATGCTGGTCGGATTCCAACCAGAAACCGCGGCCAGCTCCCGACTTAAAGCCGGGCTCCCCGGTCAGCTCACGGCTTAAAGCCGGGCTCTCCAGTCGTAGACTGGCCAGCTGCTGACTTCAAATTCCACCTGGGCCGTTGCTAATTGTGCCGAAATTTCATCACGATTTAGCCAGGTTTTTTCTGTACGAATATACCGGGATCTTGACTATTCATATCGAAATTTCTGTACAAATAGCAGAAATTTTTCGGTACATATAGACACTGTCTTGAATAAAAACCTACAAATTATATAAATATTTCCAGAGCTTAATTAAATAATCCATATTTAACCATCAAAATTGATACTAGTTAAATCCGTACCACTTTCATTTATTTAATTGATATACCCGCCTATTGAATTCACAAACAAGGAGAAAAATATTTGTTCAGAATTGAAGATATCGTTTCTTTAACATCATGTTTTCATTGAACTAAAAATAACTTCAAAATTAAGAAAATTATTTTCAATTAAAGAAAAATTATCAGTGGAAAAAAATATTTCTTTGATATAGAGAAATTTCGTTGAATCAAACAAAGTTCTCTGAGTTAAAGGAACTATTCTTTAAATGAAAGAATTAAACTTTTTTACAACAGAGAGCCAATGAATTTGAAAGTTCCACGATACTTTGTCGCAAAAACTACTATAGTCTTTTATTAATTTTTAATGAAGGTTAGCAAGAAAATTACAATTTCTATTTCCTATTTTAAAATCCTAAAAAAGAAAGTTTCCATAAAAGTTCATCATGATCCAGAAATCAGCATTCAAATTTTCTGATACGAAAACCTAATAAAGTGGGATAGATGGCACTATTTTCCACACATTTTTACTATACTGTCATTTCAAATTTTTTTTCTCAAATTATAGAAATTTTTGTCAAAGTTTCTTATAGACGGTTGAAAGATTTGCAAATAATCCAAATAAATACTTTTATAAATTTAAAAGTTTTCAAATAATAGAAAAAATTATTTTTTTCATAGATCCAAAAATTTGATTCAAAATTTTAGATTTTCGACAATTTAAAAAAATTAACCCTGTATACAACCGAACTGTTGAGCGCGAAGCACGATTATCGTAATGAGAATGTACATTTAATATAATAGTTTTTAACATACAATGCAGAAAATTTCGCATTGTCTGTGCACAAATGTAGAGGGTAATACAAACCCGTGTAGAAAATGCCCTAACATTCCCTACTTTAAACAGGGAACTGGTCGGGTGTTATAAAGGGTAACTTGACTAGAAAATGTTATGCAGGCTCTTGGCAGGGGTTGGTAGGCTTACCTCTGTTTGCTTTCTAGACAATTACAGGAAAGTTTAGAGAGGTCCTAGCTTCGAATTTAGACAGGCACTACTCAAATACGAAAGGTATTTTCCTAAATTGGTCAATATCAAGATAAAAATAGAATTTTTATTAAATTATAATCATAGGACCCATGCAGAAATCGCCCCATTTGTCCCCATGTCAATTAGGGCGGTGGTCAGATTTTCGCTAGAACAACTGGAATAGTAAGTTCTAGTGAGGACCCTTGAAGGCACTGTTAAGATTTTCTATTCTTTGTGACTAGAAAATCTACGCAACGCCTAGTTAGGCCCCAATCTTATGTTTTAACCAGGTTTTACTGAAATATTTCCAATCATCACCAAAACAAAACAAAAATCATATTTCTTATAATATAGATAATGAAAAACACAGTTAAAAATAAAATTGTAAGAGTTTTACGGCACATTTAAAAAAGAGACAATCCTCCTCCAAAAAATATGAATTCCAATAGACACACAGCTGCGCATGCGTGCGATGAACGTAGGTAGAGCCTATATAGTTTCTGTGGTTTTTTTAAAATTATTATTTATGAAGTTTATCAACGATGGAGAGGAAGCGAATACTTCAAGATCAAGGAAGATTGAGGACCAAAAAATTTCGATTGAATCAAAAATTGAAAAGCGGAGAATTGAACGAAGGAACTATAAATGAGGAAGATGATGCTCACAGTAGTGATCGAAGTGAGGTTACGGATGTTTCGGAATGCTCCGAATCGAAAATCTATAACAATTCCGAAGGTAATTAATAAAATTATCTATAATTTACAAAAGTATATACGATATTCAAGAGTTTTTGAATAATTTGATGGAAACGGAAAGGCTGTATTAGAAAAATCTTGTAATTATTCTAGTTCCTTCAAAATCTTCCCTCTAGAATATCTAGTCTAGAAAAAACTGATGGGTCCCCTAACAGGTTCTAGTGAAGAATTTCGTACCTCGTATATAGGTATGGAAAATCTATCTTATCCTGTTTTTTTTTTTTTAAGAAAAAAATGCCGCCCTTATGAAAAACTGTAAATGTTCAGAAAAAATTACATTTCCTGTGTTTGTAAAAAGTTTTAATGTAGTCTACAACGGGAAAAACGAAATATTACAGGAAGAAAAATTTCAATCGATTGAAAGTATTTATTTAAAAATTATTTTATTGATATTCCTATTTAAAGTTCGTATATTTTACATGTACATTACGTCGTATAATAATAAATATTTAATTAGAAAAAGAGAGTTCCAAATTTTTTGATCTGGAGCCTATGAGTATGGCTTTTACATCGACTATCAACTCGAAGGTTTAGCGTAATGGTTAAGACTCCCGACTTCTAAGCGATAGATTCAGGTATAGATGTAGGTGTTTCGATACTTCATAGCGTTAGAAATTTTATTTGTAATATAATGTTTAAAAATGAAATATATGTATTCACTGTAAATAAGGCCATTAAGATGTAAAGTCAAAATACTCGCAATCAATTAATATTTATTTTTTAAATACCTTTTTTGTCATATCAATTAAATATTCAACTAAATTATATATTTATCAAGTAAGAGAAAGGGTCTAGACGGGGCCTTACTAATCATCGGGCGATAAAAGGGCACTCTCGTTAGGGTCTACTCAGAAGTTCTATCTAGAACCTAGCTAATACAGCGTTACAGAACTAGTTAGGCCATTTCCAGTTTTCCGACGAGCGCCCGATTATAAATAGGGAAATCTATCCAGGGCCCTGCTAAACCCCGATCGGAATTTCTGCATGGGGAGTCTTTATTTATATAGTAAATCCAAACCCTGATGGGTAAACAAGCAGTACTGAGTCCATGGCAATGCAGCCAATGTTTGATAGCCTTATATGCTCCAAAAGTTTAATGCCTTGTGAGGTTAATGATTATATGTCTTCTTTATTGGTTATTATTGTGCTTAATTATACTTAAATTAAAAAAAGAAAATATTAAAAAAATTACCGACACTGAAACTTTTAAAATTTTGATTTTTTTCTGCTAAAATTTAAAAAATTTGGTACCTTTAAAATTTGAAACGTATTTTTCTTAGATATTGATTTAATTTCAAATCATCTAAGTACGTTTAGAAATCAAATTTAACAAATCGAGTTTCAAGAACCTTTTTTCCTAAGTTCGAAAATATCGGATGAATGCTATCAAGTATTTATGATATTGTACTAAGCGTGACATCGTAACTATGGGGATTAGGTGTTCGACTTATAAGCGTACGATGCGTGCGTTCGATTCTGGGTGCTTACGGAAATTTCAATAAATTGCGTATCTCTTTAATTATAAGTAATAAGTCTTATCTAGTCAAATTCAACAATTAATTTAGTTTTAGAATAACGTGCGAAGTATAGTTCAGAATTCAATGTCAATAAAAATAAGAGAAAACGGAATAGGTGTAACAGAGCCTAAAGAAAGGTGTAAAATGTTTAGATTTAACTTTTGCAAATAAAATGTATTTTACATTTTAATTAATATTTTCCTTCTGTGAATAAAAACATTCCGGTAATAGATTATGGCAATATGCTAGTTAAACTTTTTTACTATTGCAACCATAGCATCACACCTCAGAGACCCTAGACGAACTTTAATGGTAATTATTACGAAATCTCGTAAACCATAACACGTCACCACATAACCTATAATCAAATTATGAATTAATAGGGAAATAGTGCAAGGATCTAGAAAGGACCTTACTGTTTATTCGGGCAATAGAAAGGCTCCCTTGCTCGAATCTGGTAAGAGAGTCTAGGCTTGTGCCTTTTCTACAAAGCGTGACGTTCTTGTCGGATCCTTTCCAGATTTCCCGTTCATCGCCCCAATAAAATTAGGGCAAAATAACTAGCACCCTAACAAAACCGAGGCGCCATTTCTGCACAGGAAGACCGAGCGCGGAGCGCGAGGTAAATACATTATAGAGTGCGGAGCGCGAGGTAATACATTATAGAGTGCGGAGCGCGAAAACCAACAGTCGGGCGCCCTGGACGCGCTCGAACTGGCAAAAAAATGTTAGAAAATGTTAATTAATTTTGGGTTTTTGAAATTTGGAAAACGCCGCAACGGGCATTTACAACTCTCTTCGAATCACGGACGTCAGAAATAGGCCTGCCGTGATTTAAAAGAACGTCGCTCACGGCAAACGACATTGAAGAGTGGATTTATTATAAAATATTATTCAATTATGAAATTATAATTATTATGCAATATTACATATCAGAATACTGTATTATTATCAATAATTGTTTTATATTTTTCACACTTTTTTGAAAGCAGCTGAATGAATATTAATTTGATCTATTTCAATAGTTTGAAAGTTAATATTTTGTTTTTAAAAAACGGATATATACTTAAGAATGTTATAAGCTTTATTCAATTTCATGAATAATAAATAATGCGAAATTCTAGCAGAAATAATTCACGTTTATTTATTAAATTTACATAAATTCTGAATGTATGAAGTAACAGCCAAACTCGAAATTATTAACTGAAACTGAAAAGATTTTAAACATACTTGGATTATAAACATGTAATCAATTTTCACATTATAATAATAAAAGAATTAAATATCATTACGATACAATTTTTTAAACAATAATTCTAAAATAAACTAACTAATTTTAACATATTTAGCGTACGTCATGAGATCAGGAAACGTCGGTGTCCTGCAGATTACCCGAAGAGCATAACTATTTAAATAACAAGCAATACATTTCACAAATTTTTGAACTGAAATAAATTATTTCTGTCTCATTTCTAATTCGAAGCGCTCAGAACGCAACAATTTTATTTTGAATTCAAAAATCTCAAAATTGAATGACTTCAGATTAAAATGTCAAAGAAGAAGAATTTCAAAACGTTAAAGATGGAATATTTTCCGATTAGAATTTTTAGAAATAGATTACTGAAAATTCAAAGAAATCGAAATAGTATTATTTCTAATTAAAAGCATTCAAAATTCAATTATTTATAAGTGAAAACTTTTGAATTTTATTAAATTAAATTTCGAAACAATCAAAATTTGACTATTGGAAATTAAAAAGTAAATTAAATATTTCAAATAAAAAGCTTCTGAAATTCTAGAGTTCTATTTTTCAAATAAATCAAATAAAAATATTTTATCATAAAAACAGATTAGGCAAGTCTTCTGAAATCAAAAAACAAATTCACCTTTATTTTTACCGTTCATAATAGAACAATCTTCAATTCTAAACCTTTAAAATTGAATTATTCTTAAAAAACGATCGAAGTTAAAAGTTATTGTAAATGGGAAATATCAAAAATGAAAAAAATGTAAACTCCAGAAACTTGAAACTTAAACAAATCTGAAAATCATCAAAAATTAAGAAAATAAAATAACCATTTTAATTTAAATCGCAAAAGTTAAACTACTTAGATTTACTGTAAGTAAATTTTAATCGTTTATAAATTAACTTTTTTTTTAATTTTCAATTATACTTTTCGAAATTCAAACAGTTAAATTTCAATTGCAAAAATTAGAGTTATGATAGATAAAAATTGAAATTTTTAATTGAATTTACTCGTGAGGCATTTCATTTAATATAGTTTAATTATAGACCCTTTAAACATTGAAAAGTGTGCGACTATCGCCAGTCTTTTATTTTCACACTGGGATTTTGAAAAATTTAAAAGCTAGAAAGTTTTGTGCGCTTAAAATAGAAACCAAACTATTTGGAGTTACAGTATTTAAATCTAAAATTATTAAATTTGATATTGACTCAAATTGGATTGGTTCAATTTCGAAAAGTATAATTAGCAATTTGAAGATGGTTAATTTCTAAAGGATTAAGTTGAATTTTCATTTTGATCAGTGGAAATAAAGGTGAATTTTTGGTTTGAAGTTTTTGAATTTTGGAAGCTTCTGTTTGAATTTTTTCAATTTAAAATGATCTAATTTCAAATGCTTTTATGCAAAAATGACACAAGTTCAATTTCTTTTCTTTCCGTTCGAAATATTGTCCATTTTTAAATTTGAACTGTCTAAAATATTTTGAATTAAACCATATTAAACTTAAAATCATTCAATACATTTTTCCTAAATTTTGAACGTTTTCAATTCGTTTATTCGTTTCTTTAATTTCAGTGTGCATAACCTCGAAAGGCAAGTAAGCATATATCGATCGAGAAATTTCTTTGAAGACTTCCATATTATTCTTTCCAACTTTAAACACTTGAAATGATTTAAAAATATTATTTTTACTTGATACATTTTTTAACAATAAAAATTCGTGTTGCCTTAATACTTTGATTAATTATAACAAATAAAGACTTTCAATAATAATTTTTTATTTTTCAGTTTAAAATAAATACAGTTACGGACATCTCCAAAATCACGAAGGCTCGAGATCGCCGTCCGAGAATTTGTTAAAGTCCGTAGCTTCCCGTTACGGCGTTTTATGGAATTTTTCTGTGACTTTCAAGTCACGACTCGTTTAAAATTGAGCATAAATTATTTTAAAAGTTATTGAAAATTTGGAAAAATTATCTTAACAATCAGATGTATCTTTCCTTCACGATTCCAACAATACAAATAACTCATTCTTCGAGTTTTTGCAGTTAACGGTATTTTCTCAAATAACACTGAAAGAAATGAATTGCTGGTACAATCATATTGCGCATTATATCTGCCATCGATATGTCTATTCCAGCCATACAGATTGCTGATCTAACCCGCAATATAACTTGTATCAGCAATTCCCAGTGGGCACAAAGTTTGGCGACGTCTTTACGACATCGTTACGACATCTTTAAGACAACTTTACGACATCCTTTGTCCATGTCATTAAGGTGTCTTTACGATATCGTAAATAAGTCGTATGATCTGACGATGTCTTTACGATATCGTACAGACAGCGAAACGACATAGACATAGGAGGTGTAAAGTTGTCGTAAAGATGTCGCAACGATGTCGTAAAAACGTCGCAAAAATTTTGTGCCCACTGGGTTCATTTCTTTTAGTGAACGGCAGCCTATTATAGTAAAGTTTAACATTCTCCACAACAAAAATGATCATCTTGCTTTGCTTTCTTCGAAACTATTTAACCAATTCAATTCCGAGAAATAAAATAAAATTTCTTGTACCAATCTCGTTAAAACAGCCAAATTTTTTGATTGGTTAATTTTGTTTAAATAAAATATGCTCAATGTAATTAGCCAACACACAACTTGTATTTGTCTTTTCAATTGCTGACGACGTAATAAGCAAACACTTTCGAAATATGCATCTCACCCAGGTAGCTAGCTTATTTGTTACCCTGCGGTTTCAACCATAAACACTTTAAGTTTTATGATAGTCCCAGGATTATCCCTTTCTTCCCTTTGTAGGTGAACATGATTCAGTCCTACCATGAAGAATAATACAGAAAGAAGCACAAGAACTTGGCGCCCCAAATCGCCGTAAGAACCGAGTTCCTCTCAATATTTACCTTTTTTTTTTGCGTCAGATGCAATCTTTGGCAATATTCTTGCCAATCTCGCAGGCGTCAGCTATGCCATAAAACTGGGGAAAAGGAACAATTGAAGAAAATCCGTCTGTCTTGTCTACAAAGAGAATATTTCAGGTTTAAAATCGTGAAAAATTCCTTACTATTTGCTCTCACATAATTCGTTGTATAATCTATAGCCGTCTGCATAAGAAAAATATATTTACAGGTGTACACTCTACACTCTCTAAATTTAAAGCCGTGAGATATCACTGTTCATCAATGAAAATCCTTACTTATTGGATTCAGTGAGAGCATTTTTTACTTGGACTCATCCACAGAAAAATTCTGGACACATTTTGAGTTCTTAAACAAAGGAACATTACATTCAGTTGTTCCGGCAATGATTATCATAATTTTATTATAATAAAAATGTATTCATCCTAATTTTTAAGAGGAAAATTAGAGACATAATATTAACAAGTCAATCTGTACAACAAATTATTTTGGACAAAATAGCTTAATCTAAATTATATAGTAGCTTAATCTAAATTTATTACAATTTTTAAAAGATCCCTTTTGTAACTTTTCGAGGGGCTTATTTTCAATGATTTCAACACTATTTCTGTCGTCAAGAATTTCCATCATTTTTTTCTTATATTCACTTTCCAAAATTGATATTGAAACATTCCCTTCATCTGCACATATTATCAACAGATTCTGATTTTTCTTTAACGATTAATTCGTTAATTTGTAACCTTCATTTAATTCTTTGTCTTTAATTGAAAGTAATTTGTCATATGTAATAAAATCATTAGATAAACCTGATAGTTTAGATCTTAATTCTTTTAATTTATTACTTGGAATTTTATGAATATTTATCTCTGCACCTTTTACAACTTCTGATAACTGTACACACTTTTTTCATCAAATCTGTTACTGAAACCTTCTGCTTGTCTAAAATAATGAATATTTAGATTTAACTTTTGAATATCACCTTGATTTCGAATAAAATTCGCAAACTTTCTGTCTAGTTTTTTTTTTTTTTTATTATGAGTACTTCTTTTGTTCAATTCATTGTCTTTAACAGCACATCCTTAAATGAAATATTTATCACTTTTTTCCTCAAATCTACGAGCAATTTTTTCAGTTTTAATTTTATCATTTAAGCTATAAATTCTCGTGTAACAAGCACTGTTACCCGATTTTAAAATCGATCTTTTAAATATGTTTTTGGTTCCTTGAAATATTTCTCTATTTTTGATATTTGAGAATTTGATATCTAATCTGTTTGGCAAAGCAACATTTTTTTCGGAGAAACACCATGATTTTGGCATTTTGTGAGAAAAGTTTTCTGTGATTCAATTTAATTTTTTACTTAATGCGTAGAAAGATTTTTATCTTTTTTCTCAAATATCCTAATTTATGAGATTTATATCAGATTTATTATCACAAAAAGTGCAAGTCGTCATTCTATGAAGTGGCAGTACATTATTTGAAGATAGAAGATGTCTTCATAGTCCTAAATATAGTTTACAACTCATGTTGTTTATCTGCATGAGGAAAAGCGATGAAAACTAAAACGAAAGAGCTTGTTTAATTTTCCTCTTCGCATAGAACTTCTACTTTTAAGATAATTGCCTTGTCTTCAGAATATATGTAATGTAAACTTCGCTGACAAATACAAATTTTCCTGCCTTTTTTTTAATTTCTCTCGAATTTTTTTTTCAATTTTCCTAATCAAGTAATTACTTTAATTTGGAACTCTCGTTCGAATTGAAAGACGAATTTTAATTCTGAAAATATAATTCTTTTATATTTCAAGGTTTGGATTTGTATACATTTTAAAGAAAGAAAGTATAATAATATAATCTACAAAATAAAAATAAATAACAATAAAATAAATGTTATTTATATAAAATTTGTTTTCAAAGTTGCCGAGAATTAGAGTGGAATATTTTTTTAAATACAGGATTAAATACATGATTGTTGGTTTTTTTATTTTTACGAGTGATTTTTTAAAGGTATATACTAAATCTAAAATAAGAGCGTTATCGAGTGGAAACAAAACTTCAGGGACATACTTTGAACACAATTAATCACCTTTAGAACTAAAATATTTATCTCTCATAATTTTTATATTTCTCAGGTTAGTGCAAACGAATCGTACACGCATAAATCACTCACAAAATAATGTTGTCATTAATTGCTCAATTTGTAGTGTGCGGATTCGTATTTGGGGATATGTCGCCGAGTGGAAATATGAGTTATATTTTATTTTCTCATTTCTAAAAAAAAAAACAAATAAAATTTTGAAATATTGTTCAAAACTACTTCAATGTATGTTCTTTACCTTAGTATTATTTAAAAATAGATTACATCATGGAAATAGGTACTGGCTGGTATACTTAAATTTCACAACTTTTTCAGATGTTGCAGAATTTAGCAATTTAAATTAAAAACTTTAAATAACGAATAATTTAAAATACTCCGGTGAAAAATTGGAAGTACTCCAGATGAAGCGGTTTAAGATCCGCATTTTGAAACTTATATTTTTATAACTATTTTAACCCTTAAAAATGCAGGCGGGTCTCAGAAGCCCGGCGGGTCACAATTTTCGAGTTACAAAGAGTTGTCTATCAAGTATGGGCTTGTGCGTGGAAATTTCTTTAGGCGAAGTCTAAATACATAAAAAAAAATTAAGGTTTTCTGAAAATTCTAGTTGTGGAGTGCTCTACAGAAACGTATATTTTTTTACTTACACACAAAGGCAAGCCGGGCCTCGCAGGCCTGCTGTTCATTGCAACATTAACTTTGAATACACCGCGAGGAGAAGTGTATGCATATCACTCATATTTGCATGAAAAAACAGTTTTGATAAACAGATTTTAGTTTTACAGAAAAAATTTTTTAAATGTTTGAAGGATATATATATTTATATATTTGCTTGTTTCTTTCTAAAATATATCTACTGCTCGCACGTGCAAACATAATTTCTCGCGTAAACTCTTTCAAATGTGCGCGCGCATTTGCACCGCGTGATTTTGCGATATTGTAGTGATTCTGCTGTCCTAGTTGTTGTAATAGTTGCAATGCTGGAATTTAGAAACAACAAAAGCATGGGTTATAAATCTTTTTTATAACGCAACAACAGGAGGCGTTGACACTCTTCGCCAAATATACTATTCATATATGGTTCAATGTAAAACGAATCAGTGGTCTCACGCAACGTTTTTTAATTAAAAAACGTCTCTTCTGCCGCAGCTTTTGTGATTCATCGCAATTTTTGCTGAAAAAAGCGAGCAACCAGTTGGCTCCACAAGACAACGTATCTTGGTAAATTTATCCGATCAACTCGTGTATGAGCAAATCAAGGCAAGAAGCAATGCTGGCTTGAGTACTCTTTATCGGCAGAACCTGTTTTGTAATTATGAAAAAAATGATCAAACTTCTTAGGTTTTTCTATAAATTTACTGGAAGCCGTCATGAGGGTTAAGGTACACAATTTAAAATTCAGGCTCGAAATCAGGCATTGCAAAGTTATATAAGTCCTCACAATCGATTTTTTTCTTTCTGAGTGAATTAAATAATTTAATGTAAAAAGTATACTTTTTACATTAAATTATTTAATTCATCATCATTTTCATTTATTATCATTTTAGACAAAAATTCATTTTTTGTTTGTTTGTTGGAAATTAACTTTTTCAACTGAAAATTTAATTATTCCATTTTTAATTGAAAATTTGTCCCTTTTAGTTGAAAACTAAACTTTTTTTATTCGTATTTGGTTAAAAATTCGTTTGTTTTAAAATTGAGTAGAAAATTTAACTACTGGCTAGAAACTTCAAAATATGTGTACAAAAGTAGTTTTTTTTTTGTTAAAAGGCCATTCACAAAATACGTGACATATTTTTCAGGAACTTCTGACAC
>NC_046665.1:60757048-60771466 GCF_010883055.1 Belonocnema kinseyi
CCATGGCGTGATACTTATTCCATTAGTCTTAACATGGAGAATGATACTTCGGCAGACCCCCACCCACCCCTAAACGTATCACGTATTTTGTGAATGACCCCTAATAATAATTTTACTATTTTACTTTTAGATAAAAATTCATCTTTTTTAGTTGAAAATGCAACTAGATTTGGTTTAAAATTAATATATTTTAGTGAAGAATTCAAATGTTCTGTTACAAATTCATCTTTATGGTTTAATTCCACTGTATATTATTTAAAATTTAAATATTCTTTTGGGTAAAAATATCAGGATTTACATTTTTTGTTGAAAATTAAGCTTTTTAGTTGAAAATTCCACTCTTTGTTCGAAACTCAAACTGTTTACTTAAGAATCAATTCTTCCGGTAAGAGATTCATAATTTCTTATTTAAAAATGCATATATTTTGTTTAAAATTTAACTACCGTGTTTAAAACTAAATTTTTTAGTTCAAAATTAATTTTTTAAACTAAAAAATTAACTATCGTCTTTTTTTATAGAAAATCATTTTTTGAAAATTAAAAATTAAACGGTTTGGCTTTAAAATAACCTGTTTTTGTTGATTATTAAAGTATTTTGTTGTAAATTCACCTTGCATTGATCAACTTCAACTGTATTTAATTAAAAATTAAGATCTGTTTGGTTGAAAATATCAACTTATATATTTTGGTGGAAAATTCAACTTTTTTGTAGAAAATTCTTTTCTTTCGAAGTTGAGTTTTTTAAATGAAAATTAACTATTTTATTTTTAGTTGAAAATCGATCTTTTTCAGTTTGAAGATTCAGCTAATTGGTTGAAAATTGACGTAATTTATTGGAAATTTGCCTTTTTTGTAGAAAATTAATCCTTTTAGTTAAAACTTTAACTATTTGTTTCAAAATGCACGTATTTTGTTGAAAATGTAACTACTTGTTTAAAAGGTAAACTACTCTGTTAATTCCTAAAAAAACATCAGACCCCCCCCCCCCCAAATGTCTAACGTTATTTTTAGATGATCCCTAAATAAATTTACGACAAAAACTTAGTCGGTAAAAATATTTGGCAAGGAAAAATAAAGAACTAGTGGAATTAGCGGATAATTCCGAGAAATTAGTATCTTATTTTTTTCGAAAAAGTGGCACAATAGTGTCATCGTTCAAAGAGAGTGTCAAATAGTTTGCATAGTGCGGAAAATCCGAGGCCTGTTTTTGAATAAAATACTCTGGTTTTTGACCACACTTCCGGCGCTTCATCACACTTCATCATATTTAAGTTTCCATTAACTTCTATCTTTCATTAGATTTACCTAGATTTCAATTCGATTATACATAAAATTATAACTCGATATTAAATTAAACATCATAATAATGATAATAATATGTTGTTATCGGATAATGCAAAGATAAAAAGTGAAAAGGAAACAGAATCAAGTTCAAGAAACGAATTGAAACTCCATAGTAAATATGCACAGCTACTTAGGTATGTATGTATTTCCAGAGACCGACGGGTGCATTAAAGTTAGATGGTATGGGGTCTTTATCGAGCCACGAATTGTTTGCGGAATGAAAATATTGTCCTTGTAAACAAGTGGTCGCATTGTGCTCTGGGTTCTCAGTTATAACAAATTGTCCTCGGTAACAAGTGTTTCGACCTCTCGAAATGACTTCGAAGGTGATATACATACACAATATACATACACATTATACATATAAATTTTTTTGATGGAGCGCGCGTGCCATCAAACAAGGCGCGCGATTAAAAAACGATCTCTTGTTGATCTCAGATTAGGTCTATCGACACTTGATTGACTTAGCGAAAAGCGTGCTGCGGATAAATACAATTAGCCCAATGCATTATTATCTTCAAATCATTCCTTTTCGTTTGCTCACCTGATTTTCAAACAAACTAGGACTCACTCTTATTTACCGAGACAACATTTTTGCGGGAGAAATTTCTACTATTTACTCACATTTGTAGATGAGTACATTTGCTCTGAATAAATTTATTCTCCTGACTGCTAAACAAAGTTATTATCTGGATTTTCAATTTATTTCTGTATATTTCTATTAGAGTTTTAATTACCAATGGCAAATCTATATAATGTTTCTCAATATTTATAGCGATGAATTATCATTTTTTTCATTTAATTTTTCTATCGAAAATGTATTTTAATTAGTTGATGAAATTAAATTAGCCAAAACTATCAAATTTTCTATTTTAAAAAAAACAGGATGATCGAAATTTTTTAAGTGATCTTTTTTATTTTACTTTATTTATTTTCTGTCTCGGGTCAGAATTATAATTCTTTTAGAAAATTTCCTATCCCAAAGTCGAAATTGTCATTGTTTTGAAACATTCCCTATTCCAAGCGTAAATTAGGCTTTTTCACAAGCTCTCTGTTCTAACTCAGAATGAGAGTCATACAGTATATGAAACCACTTTTAAATTTGCATAATTATTAATACATTCTACAGAAAAATCCAAGCTACTGAATCACATTCCCGGTCTTTCCCTGTTTTTCCCCGGTGAATTTAATTTACGATGATTTCCTGGTTTTCCCAAATCCCCAATTAGATATACACCCTATTAAATTTAAAAACTGAAATTTAGATCAAATTTACAGAAAATCGATTGATTTAACTGAACTTTTTATAAAATCGTCTAAAAATGCATGTTTCCATATTTGTACCGAGCGTTCGGTACATTCTACGGAAATTTCCTCTGCGTCTATTTAATCATTATGGATGCCACAAAATTCAAATCCCAAATATCTTGAAATAAAAGAAAACAAAGAAATCGGCTGGAATGGAAACGCCGCTTTTCTTTTAATACATTTGAAATTTGAACCATCATAACATCAAAGAAATAAGATGCGTCACTGTTTCGGGTTTCTGATTTTAGGAGAGACCTCTTGAACAAGAAGAACCGGGGACAGCTCAGTTAAGGGGGGGGGGGGGGGGGGGGGGGGGGGGGGGGGGGGGGGGGGGGGGGTTCTTGTGTGCCTGGTTATCATCGGTGTTAATAATACGAGGAACGATGGGACCACCCACGTCTAGCACCAGGTAGGCCCGGTAGACTTGATAGACTCTTCTGAACTTTGAAGTTTCAACTGTTTGATTTGAAGGATCTCACAGGCTCACATCTCACAATACCACATATTTACTTTAGTACTCGCCCGTGCCGCGCCCTTTGTCTCCCTTATAAAAATGACAAAACACTTTTATCGAGCGGCTGTTAGGTCAGATCGATTTGCCAAAAAATTGTCGCTTTAATTCAACAAAAAAAATTCACAAACTTAAAAATGTGTGCTGTTTCTACATATAGATATTTCTGTACAAATAGCAGGCCTCGAGCTGATTTAACAACCTTAAAATAATATCAATGGTAGAATCAATGTTGAAAAATAATAGCAAAACAAAATGTTAAGCAGTTCTTTATAATTAAATTATTATGCAAGAATAATGGAATTTAACTTTTTATAGAAGATACGTCCTGAATGTTGATAGTCTGGGTGCAGTTCCGAATAGGTGAACGTGACGATTTCCTTCACACTGCGTATACTTATGTATTTTGACGCGCTGATTACGAAAATGATAGTGACAATTGGCGACTCGGCGATTTTCATGGTGAAATTGCGAAAAAACTATAAAAAATATGGTTTTTTGCGTTTATCTCAGCCAATATGCAAAATTTCGCAAAATTTTTTCAATAGAAGTTGTAGATCGTACAAAAATACACATTTTTTTCTACGAGTGATAGTTTCCAAGAAAATTAGTGATATCTCGATTTTTATGAAAAAAAAAAAAAAACAATGAGCATTCTCCATTCGTTTCGGTTGGGTATCTACTCACGCTTTTCACCACGGGAAGGTTGGAGTATTTTGAAAAGCATTTTTTTTTGTTTATTTTAATTTTTTAATTATTTTTTTTTTTACTTTTATGATTTGTAAATATATTTTTATTTATTTGAATTAGAAATTCTGAGTATATTCTATTTATTGTCTTGATTGTATACTCCTTATAAGTTTTTTTTATAAGAGTCTGCTGAGTATATTTAGTGGCCAGGGTATTATGCTTTTATGTTGGTAATTAATTCTTTAAGCGGATCAGCAGCTATTTTCTTTACACGCTGCCACCACAAAAAGTCGCAGAGATCCTCTGCAATTTTGCGCTCTGTGACTGGTCACAGAAATAATGTAAAGTCACACCCCTGCCCCTTTTCCCACGCGTCGTGGGGGCGGGAAGGCACCCCTGTGACTGGGCACAGAAATAATGTAAGGTCACATCCCTGCCCCTTTTCCCACACATCGTGGGGGCGGGAAGGCACCACTGTGACTGGAACCAGAAAAAACGTAGGAAACGGGTTCAATTACGCGTATAAGACGCGTTGCTAACACAGGGGGACGGTTAACACTCGAAAACGAAAAGAGCATGATTTTTATGGTTTTTTTCATAAAAATCGAGATATCACTAATTTTCTCGAAAACTATCACTCGTACAAAAAAATATATCCTACAAAAAATGTGTATTTCTGTAAGATCTATAACTTTTATCAGAAGCATTTTGCGAAATTTTGCATATTGGCTGTGATAAACGCAAAAACCCACATTTTTTATGGGTTTTCCGCGATTTCACCATGAAAATCGCCTAGTCGCCAATTTTCACTATTATTTTCGTAATCAGCGCGTCAAAATACATAAGTATACGCAGTGTAAAGGAAATCGTAACGTTCACCTATTCGGAACTATATCCAATAGTCTTAATCAAAAGTTGAGAGAATTATGTATATACCGAAATAAATGAATTTTTAACGAAAAAGATTAATATTCTATTAACAAACCTAAAAGTACGTGAAAATAGTTGGATTTTCAACAAAAAAAGATGAATTCTGGATAGGTAAACAGATTATTAATTTCCAACCAAACAGTTGCATTGAAAAAAAATGCAATTTCGACCAAAAGAGATGAATTTTCAGCGATAAACAATAACTTTCAAACAAGAAGATCAATTTTCTATTAAAAATACTTATTTTCAACAAAATACATTAATTTGAACCAAATAGATTAATTTCCAACGGAAAAAACGAATTTGTTACAAAGAAGATTAACTTTCGACTAAAAAACCTACATTTTTAAATATAGTTGAATTTTCAACGAAAAAAAATTACTTTTTAAATCAAATAGTTGCAGTTTCAAGCGAAAAAGAGACGTATTTTCGACAAAACATTGAGTTTTTGAAAAAAATGTGAAATTGGTACCAAACAGTTGAATTTTCTATAAAATACACGAATTCTAACCAAATAGTTAAATTGTCTGTAAAAAGATGAATTTTCCATCACATAGTAGAAGTTTCTACGGAAAAATAAATAAATTTTGAATTAAAAAAATTAAATGTCAATAAAATAGTTCAATTTTCCACCAAAATATATTATTAATTGTCAATATTAAATTGTCAATAATTGTAGATAAGAGATGAATTTTCAACAAAAAAGTTCATTCTCGACCAAGAAAGCGAAATTTGTAACTTCAGAGTTAATTTTTAACCAGAAAAGATTAATTTTATATCAAGAGAGATACGTGATGAATTTTCAATAAAAACAAATTAATTTTTGACCAAATAATTGGATTTAGACATAAATATTTGCACTTTCAAATAAAAAAGACAAATTTTGAAGAAAAAAAGTTGAATTTTTAACCAAATACATATATTTTCAATCTAATAGTCCAAATTTCGAACAAAAGAAATTAAAATGTCGCCAAAAACTTACATTTTTAGCTACACAAATGAATTTTCAATCCAAAAAGACGATTTTTTTAAGGACAGTTGAATTTAGGAAAAGTTAATTTTCGAACAAGAAAGATGACTTCTATACAAAAATAAAAAATAAATTAGCGATCCAAAAAGTAGAATGTTTAACAAATCAGTTGAATTTCGAAAAAATTAAAATTTTTTTAAAAAATAATTAAATTTTCAATAAAAGAAATAAAATTTCCCCTGATGATAAAAATTTTAACAAAAAAAGATGAATTCGGAACCAAAAACATAAAAGTAGACTTTTCAAACCAAAAAGAATTAACTTTCAAACAAAAATAGTTGGATTTTCTCATTGGGGTTTATTAATTCAGTTCACATTTAAGCAATAGAACAATAAAAAGGGAAAGTTTCACGAAAATAGATGTTTTATGCATAGATTAATTGAATTTTCTTTCCTTTGAGTGAAATCTACAATGAGACGGAATAAAGTGATTAAAGTGGCCTTTTCTTAAAAAGATGGCTAAATAGACTCTTTCCTAAATAAGTGTCTTGAAACAAAAAAGTGACTGAAAATCAACAGGTTTTTCTAACCCGCACGAAACGGAATAAAAATATGAATAAAGTTTGCTCTCAAAATTCTATTGTTTTACATTTCAAATTATGTAAACAATTTCTTCAAATTTGAAAATTTTCTTAAAAATGAAATTTGAAACTCTTTCCACATACTGAGAAAAAAGATTACCTATGTTGAATCAATGAAATGCAGTACTGAATAGTATGAATACGTACAATCAAATATTTTTTGGATCGAAGACAAGTCTTCTTGTTTCAAAAAACAATGGTTTGGAACAGAAAAAAATTCTTTTTAAGATAAAAATTTCTTAAATCAAAGAAATATTTGATTGGGCGTGTTTAGTACTACAATTATTTCATTCAACATCTTTTTTCTTAGTGCACAACAAATTTTGGATAACTTTACATAATTAGAAAACAATATTTTTGCATCACAAGTTGTTTTCTCGAATTTATGGATTATTCTTCTATTAATTAATTTGTTTATTATAGAAAAAGAATTTTAAATAATAAACTTTCTTCAATTTCATAATGTGAAAATAGCATCATAGTTTTACTTTGACAAATAATTACATCTATAAAAATATAATTCTAATTAGAGAAACTTATAAATCCAAACCCATATAATAACAGTTTCAGGGGCTGCCTCGCACTGGGCTTGTTACCAAATCGATACCTTCGAAACGCAAACAGCTAGGGCCGCCTAAACCGCTTCTAATTGGAATGCATAATATTGCGCAATATACTCGACTAGGCATTCGCGCACTGTGGCCCCTTGAGAAACTGCGTGGACCTATAGATCTGGAAATTACAGAACCGGATCGGCTTCCATAGGACAAAGTAAAGCTTCCAAAGTAAAGCAATCAAACTTTAAGAACTAATTCATATCGTTATTCAAATTATTTTGTGCTTTCATTTAAAAGAAAAAAAATTGTGATCCTTTTGAATATTTTAAAGTGCATTAAAATCCTTGAAACCCGTAGATATCCCTTGAAATCTTGTAATTTTTCTTAAAATCCTATGAATGCCTTAAATGTGGCAAAATCCTTTGAAATCCTTGAAATCCTTCAAATATTGTGAAATTTCTTGAAAGCCCTTAAAATTTTGTAAATACCGTTAAAAATTACTTAAAATCTTTGAAATTCCTAAGAAATCGTTAAATCTCTTGAGATTTTCTATAATCCCAAAAAATACATTGAAATATCAGAGATTCCTCGGGATCCTTTAAAACAGATATGTTACGGTTAGAGTAATGAATCCGGTCATTCTTCACAATAACCGGTCACTGTGAAGAATGTCCGACCTGGCTGGACAAAGCGATTAATGTTTGAAAATTCATCGCTTCGACCGGTTATTGTAAATAATCACCGGTCATTCTTTACAGTATCCACTGTTGGTCGATCAAAGTGATGAAACTATTTAAAAATTCATAACTTTAATCGGACAAAGTAGATAATGTCATCGAGTAAAGCTAGAAATGTAAAATAGTTAATAAACAACATAGTAAATAAAAGCTTATTTATTGGAGCACGTCAAACTACTGTGACACTTCGAGTTACATTTCTTTTGCAATTCACGACATTATTAAAATCGAGCATATTTTGTGAATTATTTTCATCAATATAACCAATTATTAAATTTCATTTGTAATTTTTTAAAAGTCGGAAAAGGGGTCGAGGTGCTTTAGAATTTGAAACGACTCTTTCTTTAACAACTTTAGCAACTCTTTTCTTTTTGTAAGTAAAATGGTTTCAAATGGCTTCGAATTTACTTCAATTTCATATTGGATATAGGTAGGTGAGAAAATATAATAGAAGTAAGATGGTGGATTTAGGGGAAATAGAAGTTGGAGAAATAAGGAAAGTAATGGGATTGGGAGTATGGGATGTGGTTCATCACTTTTACCGGCCAGCGTTGGTTATTGTACACAATGACCGGTTAAAGCGATGAATTTTCAAACATTAATCGCTTTGTCCGGCCAGGTCGGACATTCTTTACAATGACCGGTTATTGTGAAGAATGACCGGTTCATCGCTCTAACCGTAACATATACACTGTAATCTTAAATCCTCTGAGAATTTAAAAATCCCTTATATCTTCAATAATTTGAATGTTTAATAACTTTTAAGATTCTTTTAAAAATGTTTTAATGTTTTAAATCCCTATAAATCCCTTAAAATTCAATTCCTCAGAAATGTATCAATCCTTTGAAATGTTGTAGATTCCTATGGAATTCTTTGAAATCTCGTGGAATGTCTCAGAACCTTAAAATACACTATATTATTTCAAATCCTGCGAAATTTGTAAGATCCCTTAAATCTTGTCAAGTCCCTAAAAATATCTTGTAATCCTTTGAGATCTTTCGAAATGTCTTGAAACTTTTGTAAGTTCTTGAAAAACTCATGAAAATTGTAAAAATTCCCTGAACCCCTGAGAAGTCCCTGAAAATTTAATTCTATTTCATTCAGGCCCTAAAGTCCTCTATAAATTATTTTAAATAAAATTTTATAATATTTTATACTATTATAATAATATTTTAAATAATATTTTATAATAGTTTATAATATTTTAAATAAGCCCGTAAATTAACTTAAAATTTGTAATGTCTCCTCAAATTTTTTCAACAATTTCAAAAACTTTGAAATCCAGTCAAAGTTCTTGAAAAATCTGGAAATCTTTGAAATCCCTTGAAATATTTTGAAATCCTTTGAAGCTTTTTAAGGCTTTTCAAAACTCCATGAGATCCGTAAAAGTCCCTTTATATCCTTAGGAAGTCCCTTAAAATTTGATTGTATTTCATTCACTCTCTACATTCATCTAGAAATTATTTTAATCCCTAGAAATTTCTTGGAAGATTTTTAAATCCCTTAAATGACCTTGAAATATGTAATTTATCCCTTAAAATAAAAAATAAATGATTAAAACTTTAAAATAATATGAAATTACTTTCTGAAATCCCTTAAAATACATTTAAATTTCTTAGTTTTCTGAAATCCCTTGCAACCTCAGAAACAACTCTAAAAGCTTTAAAATCTTGAAAATCACTGAAATCCGTCGAAATACCTTGAAGTTCTTGGAAACCATTTACACCTTGAAGATCTCTAGACATTTTTTTAAATTCCAAATAATCCCTAGAAGTCTTCGAAATTCTTTTCTGTCTTTGATAGCCTTTTAAAACCCCTTGAAGTTTTCAAAATCTATTGTGATTTCTTGGATTTTATAAAATACCCATAATATATATATTAAATCCTTTGAAATCTATTGAAATTTGGTAAATCTTTAAAATCCTTGGAAACCCTATAAAATTGCGTAGGACTGGTAAAATCCCTGCTAATCCAATTAAATAATTTAAGATTCCATAAAATATCTTGAAACTGGTAACATCTCGTAACATTTTTTCAAGCATTTTGAAAACTTTAGAATTCTCTATAAACACAAGAAATTTCGTGAAACTTTTGGAAATCTCTTAAAATGCTTGGGAAATTTTTGAAATGTTTAAAATCCCTAATTATATTTTGAAATCCTTCGATATCTTTATAACTCCTTTGAAACTTTTTAAAGCTCTTAACAATCCCATTACATCCATAATAATGCCTTAAAATACTTGGAAGTCCCTTTAAATTTGATTCCATTTAATTTACAGTGTCATCTAGAAAATCTTTTAAAATATGGTGATAGCTTTCAAAACCTAAAAATCCCTCAAGTCAGCTAAAATCCTTGAAAATCCCTTAGATCCCTTAGGAACTCTATTGAAAAATTTTAAATTTTGTGAAATTATTTAAATAACTTAAAATATTATGAAAATTTTGCAAATCTTTGCAATCCTTTGCAATTTTTCGAAATCATTTGAAACTTTTTAAAGCTCCTGAAAATCCTTAAGTTCTATAGAAACTCTTCTAAATTCCCTAAAATCAAAATATATTGAATTTTTTTCATGCTGTGCACTCCATTGGAAACTTTTAAAATACTCTAAAAACTTTAAAATCCTAAAAATCCTTGAAATCAGTTAAAGTCTTTTAAAACCCCTTAGAATCTACTTCTTTAAAACTTTTTGAAGCTCTTAAAAATACCATGAAATCCGTAAAAATCCCTTGAAGTCTTTAGAAGTCCCTTACCATTTTATTAAATTCCATTAACACCCTGAAGTTATCTGTAAATTCTTTTAAATTCTATAAAACCCCTAGAAATCTTTGAAATACTTGGATATCTATAATATCCTTTTAAAATATCTTATAATTTCTTGGAATTTTGTAAAATCGTTTAGGTTTGATAAAATCCCTACAAATCCCTTGAAATACTTTTAAATCCCATCAGCTTCAAATCAGCTTCAAATACTTTGAAATTCTCTAAAATCCACTGGAATTTTTTTAAGTACTCTATAAAATCTTTAAAATTTTTAAAAATTTTAGAAATTCCTGAAAATGTTTTGAAGGGAATCTTCGAAATCCCTTGAAATATTTTGAAATCCTCAAATTCTTTAAATATTTTGAAATAGTGGCGTATATGTTATTCTAGCAAATCTAGCCAAGAAGCTTTGAAAATATGTTTTAACTCAAAGTTCAAAAATAGCTGCATTAGCAAGCAACTTGAGAAAATATATGCAATAGTGTAGTTTAAAAAAAATAGTAGAAAAATAGATGCATCGTCCAAAAAAGTGTGGAAAATGGTCTATAGTGAAGTGTGTCCAAGTCCTGAAATAGTGAATATCAAAAACAATAGAATTGAAGGAAAATTTGCATTAAAAAAATGCCAAGTGTATGTATTTTTGAAGCGAAAAGGAAGAAAAATATCTGATTTTGGTGATTTGTGTGTCGATACGTGATATTCTCGACCTTTTCCCCCGAGTCCTTGTCGATCACTGTTTTTGAACGTGACCCAAGGACCAGCACACCTGATTTTCGGAAGGCGGCGACTCTTTTCCCGAAAAACTGACTTTTGCTCGGAACTTGGTTTGTTGTTCATACGAGTTAAAATAACAAATCTTGAGGGCTACGGGAGCAAACCTTCGTAATCGTATGACAGGTATTTTAACCTCACCCCCTTTCGGAATCCCTTTGTGACCCTTGGAAATATTTTTCTAAGGCGAGTTGATTGTCTTGCTTTGGCTGAAGCCAAGTTTCTAACTTCTCAAAAATTTCATTAAAAAATCAGTGCACAAAGCGTCTTAGGCTTAAAGAAAAACAACACAAAATAACTGTCAAAACGATACACTTGGAAATATTTTAATAACGACAGTCAAATTTCACATCAGGAGCCGTGCATACATTGGGTAAGGTTTCCCCCCCTGAAATTTTGAACCACGTACCTTTCTTTTTTGAGGTCCATAGGCATTTAGAAAAATCTTGCTTTTCTCATGAATAATTAACAAACTGATTAAACTTTTGACCAAGTTGTCAAATTAGAAAAAAAAACGAATTCTCAACAAAAAATGTATTTGTTAGTTGATATTTTACCCATGACAATATTTTCATTTTTATTAAAAAAAAGATGAATTGAGAAAAAACACTTGTCAACGAACTAGTTGAATCCTCAACCAAAACCTATTCATTTTCAACGAAGAAGTTGGATTTTTAACTACAAAAGACGATATTTCTACCAATTAATTAAATTTTCAATCACAGAAATGAAGATTTATACTAAAAGATTAATTTTATACAAAAAAGACCGATTCTAGATTCTAAAAAACAACAACATTTTTAACGGAATAATTGAATTTTCAACCCAAAAGATTTATCTTCTACAAAAAATAAAAATTTTATAGAAACAAGTTAAATTTTCTACCCAAAAATATAAATTATCAATAAAATGTTAATTTTCGAACAAACAATTAAGTTCTCAACTAAAAAAAAAAAATAATAATTTTTGAGACAGTAGTTCATCTTTAAAACAAGTACTTAAATTCTGAAAACAAAAAATGTAACAGGGGAGCGACGTTCAAGTTGCAAACAATTTATAAGTAATTATTTAAACCCATTATTTACCCAAAATTAATTTAATTGAACTCAGTAAACAACTTTTATTTCCCTTTCCGAAATCGCACTATAAGAGCGCGCCACATTAGCCAAACAGGAAGGATAACTTGGCGCAGGAACACTTTTTGTGAAACTTGATAATTCAAACCGTTAAATCTTTAATTAAAAAATTGATTTTATACCAAAGAAGACATATTTTCAACAAAATACATAAACATTCAATCAGTTAAATTTTGGACTTGAATGATTAATTCACTACAAAAAAGACAATTTTCCCAAAAAGTAGAAATGAATCATTTTTTAAACAAAATGTTGAATTTTCAACAAAATAATTAAGTTTTCAGTTCACAAAATAATTTGTTAACTTAAAAAATGAATTTTTACGTTAATGATTAAATTTCTAACAAAAATAATGAATTTTTAAATAAAAAATTATGAATCTTGAACCACAAAATTGAATTTGGAAAAAAGTAGTTCACCCGAATAAAAATGCTTCGACTTGAGTTCGACTTGAATAGCCCCCAATCAAGACATTCTGAAGTCGAAAAGGTCGACTTGAGGAGCATGTCTCAGTTTTGAGACGTAGCCAGACTTCAATTTATGTCTTGGAGACAAATAATAGTTGATAATTCAACCAAAAAAGATTTTAGTTGTAAATAAAAAACAGTTGAATTGAACCAAAAATGCGAATTTCTAACAGCAGTTTTGAATTCTCAACTTAACTCGATTCATTTTAACCCAACTAGTTACATTTTCAATTAAAAAATTATTTTTCTTATATAAACAGGTAAATTTTCAACAAAACACATACATTTATATCCAAATAGTTAAATTTTATACCAAGAGAATTAATTTTCTAACAAAAATAGAACATTTCAACGAAATAGATGAATTTTCAACCAAATAGTTGAATTTTCAACTGAAAAAGATAAATTTCAAACCAAAAAAATAATATTTTATTTTAAGTTAGAAAAACTAATTATTGTCATCAAAAAAAAAAATTAATAAAATAATAGAGTTTCACTACAAAATTGAAGGAAGTAGTATCACTTACGATACAAATTTTGAATTTTCGAGCCGAAAGTGCGAATTTTCTGGAAAAAGTTTAATTTTCAAACCAAAAATTTATATTTTTAACACGAAAGTTTAATTATCAACCAAAAAAGTCTTTTTAGTCAAGAAAGAAGAAAAGTTTGAATCAAATATTCGAATTTTTAAGCCAAGAAGACGAATGTTCAACAAACCCGTTAAATTAAATTTTGAGACAAATAATAAATATTTTAACCGAAAAGATGATTTAAACAATCAATTTACTTTAAACAAAATTTTAATGGTAGAGTTTTCCACCGAAAAGAATTAACTTTCAGCCAAAAATAGTTTGATTCTTTATTGGTTTCTATAAATGCAGTTTGCATTTAGGTGATAACTTATTTATTTAATTAATGATTTTTGATAATTTTCTAACTATAATATAAAAGTTTAAATAAATATTGCAGTTCATTTTTATTACTTTAAAAATATTAGTTTAAAAAGTACAAATTTTGCTTAAAAAATAAAGTTAATTTTTAAATTAACTAGTAAAATAAAGTTAAGTTTTCATTGTACACTTTTTGATTTCCGACTACAGACTTTTGATTTCGGACTAAATAAAGCGTGCTAGACCAGGCAGCATTTTACACAGAGAAAAAGATATCGCACAATGATATCGCAAAACCTCTGTATTGAAATAAAGCGCAATATGATAATGTACAAGCAGTTTCCGCAGCTTTTTAGGATATTCTAATGCACGAATATCGCTTGGACACTATTAGAACCCTCGTATATATAATATAATAAAATAATAATATAATGTAAAATCTTTCAATATACGATATCACGATTTTACACAATTATAATGTGATAATTGTGATATATAGCGTAGCAATTACGATATATATTACAATTCTTGCGATATCGTTTTCTCCGTGTAGACCCAGAAGAAACTATAAAATTCTACGTGCGTAAAACTTCATACTAATTTTTATTACCACCATTTTTCCAAAAATAATTTCATCAAGGTTCCACATTTATTTACAGAATTTATATTTTATATGGGGCAATCCATATACGTGGACAATTTTT
>NC_046665.1:60771566-60782206 GCF_010883055.1 Belonocnema kinseyi
GGGGGGGGGGGGTCACGTCCTTTACACACGACCCCTTGAAACTAATACATTCTCATTAGGATGAGAATGTAAAAAATCGAAGAAACCCGAGGGGTTTCCCCAACTCTTGTGATTTTATTTTCAAAGATGACAGTTTAATCTTCTTTAAACATGAACTGAACCAGATGCTGTTAAATCAGCACTAAGTCGATGCAGAAAACCGGTTGAAAATCGGTTCTAGATTTATTTGTAAGTCATTGTCACAACATTTAAGTGAGAAAAGTGCTCGTCACCAGTAGAAGGAAATCCGGTCACCAGAAAACCAAAATCCAGAAGCAATTTTCGACTTAAATTATTGGGGAAATCCAACTGCTTAACAGCTTTCCCAACTCTCACGTTTTCTTTCATTCTGCTTTGAAACACTGAATTTTCGAAAATGTTCAGATTATAAAGGATTTGTAAAGGAGTCCCGTCTCGACGGAGGATAATCTACGATAATCCGTACAAAGCGTGCCATGATTAAGATCAGTTTAAACCTAAATTTGTCGCGAGCCTCGTCGCCTTTTCCTACCAATAGCCTTCCAGAATTTCTAGCTTAATGATAGTTTTTTTGCTAGTTTGGGAATCCTTATCTTTATTGCTTCACAAAAAAAAGGGCTAAACAAAATTACGGTAATCCTTTTCAAGTACATTCCTTGCCAGCACAAAGTAAAAACTAAAGCAGCATTAGTTTGAGACTGAAGAGAGATTAAAAGCTGATAAAAATTAAACTCTTTTAGCGCGGCAGCCCCCATCCGAGTTTTCACCAAACGAAGCGCTACTCAACTTCTGTGGTCGAACGAGAAGCCTCAAACAATTTAATGTGTCCAAGCGAACATTTTCAATTAATCTTTATTCAGGTTATTCACAAGAATTTATTTTTAAAATTCCCTAAGCTTTTCCTGTTTTTCCGTGGCCAATTTTTCATTTTTCCTGTGTCCATTAACATTTAAAAACTAAAATTCTACCTTTGTAAAATTTGTAGGCATCATAGCCCAATTTCTTTAAAAAAACTGGAGGAACAGGGTGCTTTTTCACGAAATAGGAGGATACATTCTTTTAAATAAAATTAGTGCAGGTATCAAAAATTTTGAACGCAATAAAAGGAGCATTTTTAAGCAAAAACTTCATTTCCAATCAAGAAAGATGAATTTTTAACGGAATAGATGAAGTTTTAACAACAAACATTAATTTTTTACCAAATACTGGCATTTACTACCGATTATTAAACCTTAAAAAAAGATGAAATATTTAAGAGAAAGTTGAATTTTTAAGCAAATAGCTGCATTTTTAACCTATAAAGATAAATTTTCAAGCAAATAGTCAAATTTTCAAACAAACAAATATTACACTTAACGCAAAAGCAGTTGCATTTTTCAACTAATTTGTTTTATTTTAAAGAAAAAAGTTTACTTTTTACAAAGAAAGACGAATTTTCTCTATCGAAAATATCAAGCTTCTATCCAAAAATACGAATGTCAATAAAAAAGTCGAATTTGGCACAAAAAAGTTGACTTTTTAAAAAAATAAATAATTTTTTCACAAAATAGTTAAATTTTTAGCTTAGAACCAAAATTAAAAAAAAAACAATAGTTTATTTTAGTTAAAAAACAATAGTTTATTTTTTAATCAGAAAAGATTTTTCAGTCGGGAAAGAGTTTTTCTCTTTCTTAGTTAACCGAATTGTTGAATTTTCAATTAAAAGGAATGAATTTTGAACAAAATTGTTAATTGGTCAACAACACGTTTAAATTTTCAACCAACTAATAAAATTTTCAATCTTGAAAGATGAATTCCCAGCGAACAATAGAATAGCTGTTATTTCAACTAAGAAAGATTTTAGTATAAATGAAAAACAACTGCATTTAAACAAAAGTGACCAATTTTTTTCATAATAATAATAATAATAGAACAAAACATTTTCACATTATACCATGTAAAGTAATTTTTTCTAGAAGAATATACTTTTATGAAGTATCAATATATAATCTTACGCATTAATAAATAATAAGAAACAATTTTTAAATTTTTAATTTATTATTCTTGATCGTTGCTTAAAGTGCTTCTTACAGAAATTCCCTGACTTCTGCAATTTTTTAATCGCTGTCTTTTCCATGAATTTCCCAATAAACTTTAATATCACTTTAAAATAGAATAATACAAACCTAAATTCTTTTAAGATCGAAATGAAATCTACTTTCTTATGGACTATGGAATATTTATTTTTAATTAAAGAAACCGTTTCTTTAACATAATATTTCTAAATTGAAAAAAGGTTTAAAGTATATAACAAAAAACCATTTCTTTGACTGAGAGACAATAAATATTTGTTAGTGTTATACAAAATTAAATTTTCCAAACTGAACTACTTCTGAGCCTGTAAGGGGTCGAAATTTGACAATTTTATATTGCAATATTAAAAAATATATAGTTTAAGTTATTTAAAATTTGATATTAAACTGCTTGAAATAAAAAGGATTGGAAATTGAGAATTTAGTTGAAAATTTGAAAGTTCAAGTTAAATCTCAAAACAATTCTATTATTACTTTTAAAGTAGAGCCTTAAAAATACTAATTTCTTTGAAATATTAGGATCTAAAATCTTCTAATGGAATACAAAATTACTTTAACTGTAAAAAGCTATTTAAAAATAGGTCAATTTCAAATCAAGCATTCTTTTAAATATTTTATTTCCTAGGTATTGTAAATGCTAAATAATTCCGAACGGCAATGATAAAAACGATACAAAATTGAACAGTTAAAGATCTTGATTTTAAAAAATGCGTTAAAAACGATTAAGCATTATAAAATGAAAAAGAAAACTTTTTGTTCCTTAAAATCTAAGAACTTCAAAATTGATAAACAAATAAACATGTAAGCGATTATGCAGGGTGGCCGTTTTAATCAGAGTAAAAAATTCTTGGTCATTTCTCGGTTAGAAAAAATTGTTCACAGTCAATGAAATTAAAAAAATTCAAAATTAAAGCTAAAAGATTGTCCAGTTGAAGTAATAGAAACTCAACTGCAAATGAAAGAACTCAAAATGAAAATCTTGAATTTTAAACTATTAAAATTGAAATTAAAAATTTGTTTGATTAAAAAATTTTGTATTGAAATGCTCAATAATTTACACGTATTTTTAACTTTTATTTTTCAACGCTCTAAATTGAAGGATCAATCAATGAATTAAAAAGAAATTAATTATATTATTTCAAGCAATTAATTTCAAGCAGTATTTGGACCGTACACGTAGACACTTCTTTTAAGTTATTTTAAATTATTTAGAATGTTAAATTCCGTTTGAATCATTATTTCGAAAATTTAAAATATCTCTGCAACTTACTTGAATTCTTTCTAAGAATAATATGTGCTATATATCAAAATGTAACGATTTGTCTTAAAAATGAACTTTTTAAAATATAAAAATTAAAACTGTAACGTTTAAAGTTGAGTTTTTTTGTTTAGTTTGGATATTTAATTTACAATTACTGATTTGAAATAAACAGTGAGATATTTTTAAATATCAAGTAATTGTTCCTTTTCTTAATTACAAAATTTCAAATTGAATGGTTTAAAAATGGAATATTTTAGACTGAAATAATATTTGCAATTTAGTAAAAGCCTTTAATTACATACGAATACATTATTTTGAAATTATTTACAAATTAAACATAGTTTATAAAGTTTCAATCGGGCATTTACAAATTAATTTTTATTCAAAGTTGATCAAATAAAATGTTTTTATCCAAAATCTTCGCATTTAAAATCTTCTAATTTTTAATTGTTTAAAGTCTTTAAAACTGCATTTAAACAATCTTTAAATTAAAACGTACGCTCAAAAAATAAATTCTCTGTCATCTTCTTGTTTTTCCCGGTCTCATAAAATTTCCGGTGATTTTCTGGTTTTCGCGGTCCAGCGACCACTCTGTATAAGTTCCTATTTGTACTCCTTGTCAGGTAAAAACTTTATACAATAGTTTGAGAACAAGTTCTTCTTCCCTGGAAAAAAGGGAAGATCTCTAAAGATAAACAGATAATCTTATTATTAATATCGTTAATTTCAGCAAAATTTTATTTACCACACTGAGCAACAAAAATTATCGTAAAAATGTTGTATTTCAATAAAGTTTTATTTGATAAAAAGTCATTAATGTCCATTATATCCGATTTCAGAAAGCTTAGTGTCTTCAATTCTGTGATGGTTATAAAAAATCGTGCTTCGGGTGTGCCCTATCAGTTGCAACAAGAAACAGACTTGGAATCGTAGGCAGTGCGTGCTTCACCAGAGTTTTCCCAGATTTGCGACCCCAAATTATTGACCCCTCACCTTCCTTCCTTCACCCACTGTCGTAGATCTAATAAAAATAAAAATAAAAATAATAGACTCTCCCTTCACACGACCCTGTGAATTTCTTGCTCTAGATTCTCTAGAAGGCAAGCTGAAAAATTAATGAATCCTCCCACGCAGTTTAGCGTTTACTTTCGTCATACGATTTCAAGAAAAAGAGTTCAATAATTACTTTCCATTGATCATTAGCATTGTTTAAAAAAATAAATATTTCGCCCGCAAAAATTTTTTATCTCAAAGTAAAGTTTAGGTTTTTGCACTCGTAACCATTCTTAAAAAAAAACTTTTTGGCCTTCAAGAATCAGGGTCAAAAATAAATTTGACTTTTTTCATAGAAAAATACATTTTTTATTTTTTCAAGCAATAAAGAAAACTTGATTTTTCTTAAATCATCTTCAAATTAAATTTCAATAACTTCGGCGAGCTTGGGCCAAATTTCAAAACGATTATTTTTACCGAAAAAGTGCAATTTTACTTCTTTTTCTTAAAAGAAAAAACTCAAAAAAATTTTCAAGAGCCAAACAAAATTTCAAAAAGCGTCCTTCTATGAAAACAGTCCAATTTATTATTTACTTTCAGCTTCGAAGTTTAATCCAAAAAGATGTATTTATAACAAAAAAATCTATTGTTCTACCAAAAAAGACTTATTTTCAACAAAATGAATCAATTTTCAACAAAATTGTTGAATTTTAAAACTAACAAGACGTATTATCTGCAAAATAGTCAAATTTTTAAACAATAAATATCATTTTTCAATAAGAAAATGTTAATTCTTCACCAAATAGTTAAATTATTATAAAAATAGTTTCATTGTAAACCAAATAGATGAATTTTAAACAAAATAGTTTCATTTTCTACCAAATTATTAGGTTTTCAACCGAAAAAAACGAATTTTTACAAAAAAGTAGAATTTTCGACCCGCAAATATGAATTTTTGACAAAAATTATGAATCTTTAACCAAAAAATTAGGTTTTCTAAAAAGTAGTTTAAACTAAACCAGCAGGTGGATTTTTCAGCTAAAAACGATCAATTATAAACGAAACATGTAGCTAATAGTTGATATTTCAACCAAAAAAGAAGAATTTTGAAAAAATACATTAATTTTCAACTAGAAAATATTAATTTTTAACAAAAAAAGACTAATTACAATTTTAGTTGAAGATAATATTTCTAAAAAAAGAATTTTAAACAAAGTTATTGAATTTTCTAATAAAGAAATTAATTTTTAACTAAAATGATAATTCCTTAACCAAAAAATGAATTTTCAACAAGAGTTTAACATTCAACCCAAAAGATAATTTTTTACCCACTAAAATTTTAATTTTTTAAAAATGGAATAAGTTAATTTTTAACAAAAGATATGAATCTTCAACTGAAACAATGAATTTTTAACAGAGCAGTTTAACTTTCAAACAAAGTAGTTAAATTTCTAACAATAAAAGATTATTTTTTATCGAAATCTGTGCATTTTCAAGAAAAGAATTAAAGTTTCTACCAAATAGCAAAATTTTTAGGTTCGCATTTCATTAAACCAAAAAATGAGAAAAATGGCGAGTTTCTTGAAAGGAGGGAAGAAAAGAAGAACTATTGAAAAAATAAGAAATGAGGGAAATAGCGGCATTTTTGAGGTGGTGTTTTCTAGAAAATCCACTTTTAATATTTAAAAAAAAAAACACCGCCATGTTTCCAGCAGATTTCGAGAAAAGATAATGAACCACGCCAGAATGTCAGGAAAGAATAAACTTGAGAATCTTAAATAGGTAAAATTTATAAAAGTTAAAAGAAAAATGTTGTGTCTTTAGAAAAATACTTAAAAACTCAAATACTCAAAAATTTCCTGTACTTTTTGTTATCAAAACGGTAAAATAGGCATTCTCTTATTTTCTTTGAAAACAACATATTTCATGGGCGGCTGTCTTTCTCATGTGAAATGGTTTCGAACTTGAAATGTTTTTAAAAATATTTTCGTATATTTTCATATGATTGTAATCTCTACTTGTTGAGAATGAGACACGTGTAAAATCACATTATTTTCAGCTACCATAGGTACAATCACTCCACTCATTGCAAACAATTTTAATTCGTGCAAACAAATTTAAACTGTGAATACAAGTATTGTCACACTTTACTTATCAAGGTACACATATAAATTACTTTTTATGATGTGATAGCGTTTGCGACACAAAAATAATAAGGAGGTTATTTTAATTCCATTATAAATAACTACAATAGTAATAAATGTCTGTGTTGTAACAAGATTATAGGATTTTTTGATTAAATATTCGCTGAAAAAACAGAAAAAAATAAAATAAAAAATCTAGTTTTTCGCAGAAAAGAAATTGTATAAAAAAAATGCAAGTATAATGAGTGTATTGATACTGTAAGAATAATTTGCATAATATGGTGGCTCGAGGAAATATTTAGTTAATAAGGATGTATTTACTTGTGGATAAGTCGAGTGTTTGCAACAAGGAATATTTATCCCAAATAAAGAGTTATTTGCCTCGAATCAATATATCTTTATTCTTTATGTGCGGTACATAAAATGTGTTTCAAAGCAAATCTAATAATGCATTTATTTGATGGTCGAGTCAATATTTTAATGTTGAAGGAGCTTAGTTTATTCAATGTCATTGTCATGTCGTAAATACAATAATCTTTACGTAGATAAATTTATATATTACTGGGCGGCGTTAAAATTCATCTGAAAAAAATCAACAAATTTTCTAAGTTTCCTCATTTTCGGGACTTTATTCAATTTTCTGAATTGTAAAACTTTAATTACAAATATTTACATTTCATAGATTCCAATTCCAAATTTTAAATAGTACAATTCCGAGTGTTTTTACTTTGAAATTGTTGAACTCTGTTATTGCAAAATAGAGCAATTTTAAGGTGCTTCTGCTTTAAGTTAGTTGCCGTGCAAAAAGTCAGATATCTTACAAAAATTACTGATAATGTCGTATCAAATAAAAATATTATCAATAATGAAAACACTTTTAAACTTACAAAGAACATTTCTTTTAACAATGTTTTTCGTAATTGACCTTTTTCTTACTATCACTTCTTGTCGATTTTTGAAAAATCGGTCAATTTCGACAAAACGTTAAAAAAATATTTTAAAATATATTTTTTTTTAATCAAATAATTTCAATTGCATTTTTTACGTATTTTCGAAATTGGATACATTAGAATTACGGGGAATATTTTCCTTGGAAAAATAACGTCATGATATATTAAAGTTCAAACATTTTTTAAGAATTAGTATAAGAAGCAAAATTAAGAAAAAATTCATTCGCAATATCTATTTTTAAAGTAATTATTTTTCGTTCTTTAAAACCTTTGTTTATTAAAATAATGTATTTTCTTCCATAAGACATGAGTGATAATATCATTTCAATTTCTTAAAATCACACGAAACTTGTTTCTGCCGGAGATCTGATTTTTGGGGAAAATAAATTTTCTGGAAAAAATCAGTATTCCATGGTTCTAAAAATTTAAATTGAATTAATGGTCATATGTTGTAAAAATAAAACATTATTTTCAATGAGAAAAGTTTAAAACTTTTCAAAAATAATTATTTTAAAAATATTTTTTGTAACGGAATTTTTTCTTGCTTTATCGATTTCCTTAAATTGGTAAATTTTAATTAACTATGGCTCTCCTTTTTGGGGAAGACTTCTTATAAGTAAATTTATCTATGGTTGAAATAGCTAAAGCAATTTTTTCAAAGAGAAAATTTTTTTAAAAGTAAATTTGTTTGAAGATTGTTAACTTATTTTCATAAATAATTAAAACATTGAGAAATATGTTAAAAATGACATACTTCAGATCATAAGTTTTCAGACCCTATGGTCTGAAGTATGTCATTTTTAATATCTCACTCAATGTTTTAATTATTTATTATTATAACACTCAGACAAATAACATCGCTTTCCGAAGCGATGTAAACCTGACAACACCAGGTCATCAAATCATGATGTGTCCTATTTCATAATTAAGGGCTCATTTAGGGCTAATTTAATGCCCCATTACCGAATTTGCGGCTCTTCATTTTTTTTATATATGCATGGTGCTGCCAGCTTTACTTCAAGCCAGCAGCGCCACTCAAGGAATCGGTCAAAAATGATTATATCAAATTCCCCTCTTTAGAGGCATTTCCGGCTCATTTCCGGCTCCAAGAATCCCTTTAAACCACTGCCCTACCTTCATAATTAAAAAAGGGCTAGTTTTAATATCCTATCAGTATTGGAATCAATGTATTTTGTTGGTTGCAATTTACTGGAAAGGGTAAAGTAAACGCAAATTAAATGAATCTCTTAATAAAAATAAATATTCTTGAAAGAAGTGTAAAATGCGACAGAATTATTACCAAAAATTAATACGATTTTTGGTATATGTAAGATCCCTTATTAAAATCAGCCAAGTGCAGTAATCAATTTGAGAATATAAATAAACACAAAGTCAATCCCCGGTTAGCGAAGTGTAATAATGTTACAAGGGCAAAAATACAAAATATACATTTTTGAATTCTCTTCCCAGCATTAATAAGGGACTATTTAGGGCTCATTTTTTATCCAACTATGGATTTTACTACTTAGCCCTTTTTATAAAATATGCCAGTGTTGCCAGCTTTACTTAGAGCCAGCAACACCACTGGAGGAGTCGGTCAAAAAATGCAAATTCCACTTTTCACAGGAATTTTCGGCTCATTTCCGGCTCGAGATATCCCATCGAACCACTGCCCCACCTTCAAATTTAAAAAAGGGCCACGAAGGGCAAAGGTTCAAAATATAAATGCTTCAATTCTCTTCCTAGAATTAATAAGGGACTATTTAGGACTCACTTTCGATCCTACTATGGATTTTATTACTTAGCCCTTTTTATAAAATATGCCACGGTGCTACCAGTTTCAGTGCAAGCCAGCAGCACCACTCGAGGAATCGTTAAAAAAACGATTATATCTAATTCTCTTTTTTTAGAAAATTCCGGCTCATTTCTGGCTTGCGATAACCCTTCGACCCACTGCCCTATCTTCAAAATTATTAAAGGGTCGCTATGGGCAAAAGGTCAGGACATCAATTTTCGGTTTATCTTTCTGACATCAATCTTAAGGCTTGTATCTAGTGCTTAATTTCTGTTACAATATAAATTTATCCCTGCGCACTTTATAAAAAACATACAGAGATGTTTTTAACCTTTTGAACCACTCTCCTGCTTTAAAAATTAAAAAGGGACCGCTAAGGACAATGGGAAAAAATTTTTATTTTATATTTATCTTCCTAACATTAATAAGGGCCTGTTTATAGGGCTCACTTTTTATCCAATAATGAATTTTACCACTTAGCCCTTTTTATAAAATATGCCACGATGCTATGCTGCTAGCTCTACTTCAAGCCAGCAACACTACTCCAGGAATCGGTCAAAATATGATTATATAAAATTCCTATTTCGATATAATCACTATAATTATTAATCCCCTATTACAATTCACCAATTATTTATATTATTTATTCACATAAACACTAACTTTTATATCTTCACATTTATATATTTTGTCTATATTATTTAAACAGTTCATTCCTTTGATGGAAATTCTAACAATGATAACCTGTTTTAGATATCTCTTATCGTTTACGAGATGCTTGATACTTATTCCAATTTTGACCTTTTTAAAACCAATTTTAGATGCTTTCAATCATTAAAATCCATAGGATCTAAAGCTCATTTAGAACTAGAGGACTATTCTAATCAAAATTAACCGAAAAATTGGTTTAAACAAACGTTTAAAAAATGGATTAAACACATTTATTTTTATCTCAATATTTTCTAAAAAGGACTAAGTAGTAAAATCTATAGTTGAATAGAAGGTGAGCCGTAATAGTCCCTTATTAACGTTAGGAAAAGAAATAAAAAATGTATATCTTGTCCCTTTGCCCTTCGTGGCCCTTTTTTAATTATGAAGGTCGGATATTGCTTTAAAGAGATACCTGGAGCCGAAAATTAGCTGGAAATTTCGGTGAAAGGGGGAATTTGATATAATCATTTTTTGACCGATCCCAATGGGAAATGCCTGTATTGAGCCGTAACTTACATCTGGCGCAGTACTGAGCAAGTGGTCTTGCCAACGTCCAGCCAAATCTTTCCGGACCAGTGCTGGCACAGTACTGGGTGAATTGGCCATGCCAACGTCTAGCCAAGACTTGGCGAACGAGTACTGGAGCAGTACTGGAGGAATTGCAGTTAAATTACTGTACCGACACTGGCAAAAATC